>NW_017300077.1:60342-67497 GCF_001594075.2 Trachymyrmex cornetzi | reverse complement strand
ATATATATCTTAAAAATATTATATATTTACAAAATCTAAATACACACACATGTAAAAAATTATACAAATTTTATTTAAGATATCTTTTCATATATCGTATTGTTACGACGACAATTACTTTCTCATATGAGCATTGATAGCGTATATACGGAAGCGTTAATAATTAATTCTTGAAAATGATATATCGTATTGTAACTTTATTACATATTGAATTAGTTGAATTTGTAAAAAAATAATCTTTAATTTGGTAAATAATAAAATTAAAAATTAAAGAAAATTACGGGTGGTGGGGATATTTTGTTAAACAAAAAAATATTCTCCTCGAAAGAAAAATTCTGTTTTTCTTCAAAGGGGTGTTTCACACCTTAAACATGTGTTAGCGCACGTATAAAAAAATATGTATCTCTTAGATTTTCGTGTTTTACAATATATTTCATGGAGAATCAAATCAGTTTCGGACAGTTGTGAAACTTCCCTTGTAAGACAATTTTTCCTTTGCCAAAATTCTATATGTAGCTTAGTTTTTGAATTATAAACGAAAATAGTTAGCGAATTACGGGTCGCGTACGGATGATAAGCAGGGGCGGCGCAACGCACCGTCCGACACGGGTGTGCTCAGTTCCGATCAGCTTCTTGCAACGCGTGAAACGCGTGACACGATGATACGCGAACGTACACGTATTTTCACTCCCTCCCCTCCCATTCTCTCTCCTACTTTGTACAGATGTCTTCATACTGTCTTTCGAGCTGGAAAAAGGCAGGATAATTTCGTGACCATAAATTCTGAAATTCTCATAAATCCACACCAAACAATAAGTTTTTATTTTTCACATCAATTGTATCACAATCACATTTACACGAATTTTTGTCTTTTACATTGATTGTATCACTTATAACGTGTCACGCACACTTGATCGATTTACAAACGAATTTATCAGTTCGTTATTATTAATCACTACCGATTAATTACTTAGCGACTGAATTAAATTCAAGAAAGAAATTGCATACAGCAATTAATAATCAGAAGTTTTCGTCCTTTTATAAATTATATCACGTATCAATACGTTCATAGATTTATCCACGCATTTGATTGATTTTTACAAACGAATCTATTGGCTCACTACTATTAATCACTGCCGATTCGTGTAAACGTGATCGTGATACAATTGATGTGAAGAATAAAAACTTATTGTTGTTTGGTGTGGGATTTATGAGAATCTCAGAATTCACGGTCACTAAATTATTCTGTCTTTTTCCAGCTCGACTGCGGTATGAAGATATCTCTACAATGGGGGGGGGGGGGGGGGGAGAGGAAATACGTGTACGCGCGCGTATCATCGTGTCACGCGTTTCACGCGTCGCAAGCAGCTAATCGGAACTGAGCGCCCGTGTCGGTCGGTGCGTTGCGCCGCCCCTGCCTACCTTCCGTACGCGACCCGTAATTCGTTCACTATTTTTCGTTTATAATTCAAAAACTAAGCTACGCATAGAATTTTGGCGAAGAAAAAATGTCTTAGAATTATGTCAGGAATACGTCATTTTAAGGACAAACGTTTGTTCTGAGACACCCGTATATACTGCGACCGCATTCACGAACGTGGTGCAACTTTGTCGTACGTTCGTGATAATATTCTTTTAGTGTGTTTTCGCAATTCTATACCCAAAGTCGACAATATCAGGTAATCTTACAAATTCCAAATGCTCTCACTCTCAACACCGATAATTAGGTACGAGAGAGCGTTCCACTCTTTCGCGGAACTAACAAAAAGATTTCACTCAGAGTATAAAGATCTCTAAAGAATCGTGAACGCTGACGGCTCTGATAACCGATTGCTCAGTGGAGGTGTCGGTTTGTGGTTGGGAATGGAAGATATCTTGAACGAACAGGGCAATACAGTAATAAAATGTGCAGAATTTGTAACAATAAAATGATAACAAATATATTCTCTCACTCGTTTACAATATTCCGTACACGCTGGCTGACAAATTAGCGATCATGCACAAAGCGTTAATAGGGCGTTATTACCCCTCTAAGCGATGTTCTCGACATGCAATATTAGATAAAAGAATTCTCTTTCGATAGTATGAGCTCCAAATTTTGAAGTAATTCTACGAACAATTAATATCGTGATTAAGGAAATTAATCGGGCTTAGTGATGCACGAAGACGAGACAAGACGATATTTTTCAAAATATTGTCTTGTCTCTCAAAAATATTGAAAAATTAATTCTTGTCTTGATCTCGTTATCAAGATCAAAAATAAATCTCGTCTTGATTTCAATATTCTCGAAAATATTACAAGTTTTTGTAAAAAAAATCAAAATTTTATAAATCAAAAATTTGTAAAAAAATGATGAATCAGCTAAGGTTCTGTTGTGTATCAATTCATGGGTAAATGCAGAATATTTTTAAAACGTATCTATAAAATTATATTATAATAAAATCACATTATATTAAAATAAATTATATTATAATAAAATTGTATAAATTTTATTTCATTGCATTCAATAATAATATAGATTATAATATAAAATAGTAATACTCCATATATCAGTGAAAACATATTTATATTTATTTATATATGGTAAGTATAAATAAGCCACAAAACTTAATTAAAATTATCTTTATATTTTCTATTAGAAGTTATCTATTTGATCTATTTCCTATATATTTCCTATATAACAGAAGAAAGTGGGGGAAACGTTACTGAGGGCATAATCTATAAACATAGGGTTAGCCCGGATCTACAATAGGTTATTAAGCCGTAAGCCATAAGAAATGGACAAATCGCAGTCGCTTATTCTCCTTGCATTCGAATGTAATTGGTCGATTTCTTACGGCTTAAAGCTTAAAACACCTATTGTATTGCTTAATACGCCTATGTACATCTATTTTCTAAAAATATATTTATTCATTCGATATTTCGAGATTCTTGAGCCGAGAATATTGATCTTGGCAATATTGTCTCGTCTCGAAATTAATTAAATCAGTATTGTCTTGATATCGTCTTGATTTCAAGGCAAAACAAGACAAGAATCTCGAATATTGCGTGCATCACTAACCATGCTTAACGCGTAAACAAATCCGATCTCGAACTCGACCGCGAAAATAACGAGAATTGTTACGATGGAAAATTTACGAAATTCTAGAACATACGAGAATATTATTTGAAATCTAACACGATCTCGACATTAAGACGCGATACAAGAATATGGCGCAACGTATACAATACAAAATGATTTGGCTGTAACCGCGGCGGGCGTGTAAAAGTTAACTCGAAATTAACGGAATTAGTACGGTATCGAATGGGATGGCACGATTACGCGCTGCGCGCTCACAAATGCGACGCAGTTACTCACAAAATACCAGACTCAACGAAACTCAACGTTATAATTGCGGATACGTGCGATCCCTCCGATCTAGAAATTGGCGGGTTTACAATACAATATGTTACGCTCGTCTCACCACGAGATCCTCCTAGCTCGGCTCTCAACAATTCCGATCTCTCTGTGGAATTTAATATCCTGTGTTCTTTCGCACATCCGTCTCTAGAATTCGCCACAGCACAAGTGCCGGGACCGAGGTCCTCTCGGAGGTACGCAGATGACCGTAGGCCCACGTGATAAGCCTTAACGCGCCCTGATTGGTCGCGAGCTATCTCGCGAATCGTGATAGCGTCATGCACCCTGTATCCTTGCGTGGCGCGGGATATGATTTATGGTTGGTATCCTTGTTGGCTGCACGTCAGATTCCCCTCTGAATGATTCTTGCAGGAGCGTCCTTAGGATTTGATAGATTCCTTTCTCAGACAATCTCCGCTTCGACGTCTGAATTTGACGTCCTTTCTCGGCACAAGTTCTCCGACGACACTGATAGCGGGATCTCTCGCTCGTACTATGGTAGAGAGCGGCCATCCCCTTATGCCGCTTTAGTCACTCCCTTTTTGATAATTGCCTGTAATTCGGCGACAGAATAACAGGTTCATAAACACGTTAGTTTAAAAATTCAGAACGGTATTACCTACGCGCTACTCCTCTAAGTGGCCTCATGCCTCCAATATAAGTTTTCTATCGTCTTTCTGGCCGCCAGTTGTGGTGAGACGATGCCTCATACAACAAATTATATACCGAAACCGCCGATTATTCAAAATAAACTTGTAAGCAGTAATAATACTTCGCGAAACGTAACGATAAAAGCCGTTCGAAAATCGCAATAAGCGTTGACACGCCCGCCCTCCGCGTCGGGAGGACATAGGACGGTAATGCCACGCCATTTCGGTTAGGTCGAAGGATCCTTGTGACGGATGGTGAAAAATGTTATGTCACAATATACATTCACGCATGCGCACACGTACCCACAGTATTCGGAAAGTGCTGGGATACCTGAATATCATGGAAAGTATAAGTATTACAGAAAAGTGTTTCAGACAAAAGTTATAGGGTTCAAAAAGATCTATTTACTAATCACATCCGTTTGACCTTGGGTGGCGTCGCCAAGGTCAGGTCAAGGTCACATAAATTTTTTTTAATAGAACACCCTATTTTTCATTGCATATTCTTATAGCACATCTCGAGAGCTTTCCAAAACACTATAATAAAATATTTTTTCATTAAATACTTTTTGAGTTATGAGGCTTGATAGTCATAGTATGTGTCGGCATTAGCATTACCGAAAGTATCCGACCGACGGCTAAAATCTCTTGAATGTTGTTCAGAATCACGACCTGGATAATATTTGTCAAGATCAAGATTATTGGAGGTTGTACCTCTTATTTTCATTTTTACATAGAAATAAAGTTTTAGTGTAAAAGTGAAAATAAGAGGGATAATCTCCAATAACCTTGATCTTGACAAATGTTATGCAGATAATGATCCTGAACAACATTCAAGAGATTTTAGCCGTTGGTCGGATACTTTCGGTAATGTTAATGCCGACACATACTATGACTATCAAGCCTCATAACTCGAAAATTATTTAATGACAAAATATTTTATTATAGTGTTTTGGAAAGCTCTCGAGATGTGCTATAAGAATATGTAATGAAAAAGGGGGTGTGTTTTATTTAAAAAAATTGACCTGACCTTGGCGACGCCACCAAAAGTCAAACGGATGTGATCAGTAAATAGAACTTTTTGAACCCTATAACTTTTGTCTGAAACACTTTTCTGTAAAACTTATACTTTCTATGATATTCAGGTATCCCGGCACTTTCCGAACATCCTGTATATACACACACAGATTTGAAAAGTAACGATAAATGTTTTGCATAGGGGCAGAATGGACTAAACTGAGAAGAAAAGTCCTCTACCTACCATTTTACAATTTCCGCGATGATTAACGAGTTATTAATTTATGAAAATAGCCAAATTCATCCAGTCTACTGCCAAATGCAAGCGCGCGACAGGATGGGACCGCTCAGCACGGTAAGACGTGCGTTCGCCGTCACTAGGCATATAATGTTTTGTCATAGCAATTGCCGCACGGAGAAAATTTTATATTAAGTTTTAATACACACACACAATTTTAAATTACACTTTGTTTGGTATTTCCGATAGACCGTCACAACATGATTCCGACATAACTTTTACTATGGTAACACTAATTTTTATCACATAATTATAATAAATAAAGTAATTATTTTGTTAAATCAGTGCTTAAGCCATATTCTAACATGAAAACTGTTAATTTTTACTATGGTACGCAAACAAAATTTGCTAGGTATATATTTTTTACTTATCTTAACAATACTAACTTTTATTCGACAAGTTGTGATTTTGTAATAAAAAATTTTTATTATGAAAAAGTGTAAAAATTACGTTGCATTATTGTTTTTAAAAAAATAACTATAGCATTTAAACTTATAATTTACATGATGTCCGCAGCTACTACCACATTATAGTAATTTTAAATATAAAATTTTCTCTGTGCGCATATAAACAACGTGCCTAGCGATGACGAACGCGCGCCTCATCGCGCTGAGCGGTCCTATCTTATCGGGCGCTTGCATTTGGTGATAGGCTGGACGAATTTTGCTATTTTCATAAGTTAGTCACTCGTTAATCATCCGCCCTACCAAATGCAAGTGCGCAGCGAAATAAAACCGCTCAGAGAGACGCGCGTTTGCCATCACTAGGCATATTAATGCCAATATCGCTTGTAAACAACGTACCTAGCAACGAAGTATATGCATCTCTCTGGTCTTAATTCGCCACACGCTTGCATTTGGTGATAAGCTGGGCGAATTTGGCTATATCTTCTTACATTAATATCTCGTTAACCATTGCGAAAATTACAAAATGGTAGAGAACTTTTTAATACAGTTTATTCCGTTCCATCTACACAAGAGCGCTTTGCCAAAAATTGTGGGCACTCTGTATAGAGGGTGTCTCATTAAATAACGACTTCAGTTTTCTTTTAAATAGTATATTTTAGAGACAAATGTTTCAGACAAAAATTTTGTGATTTTAAGGGGGACATAAAATGGTATCATTGGTTTGACCTTAGGTAATGTTGTCAAGGTCAGAACAAGGTTACTTTGAATTTTTTACATGAAACCCTTCATTTTTCATTACATATTCTTGTAGCTTACCTCGAGAGCTTTTTAAAACATTATAATAAAATACTTTTTCATTAAATACTTTGCGAGTTATAAGGCTTGAAAGTTATAGTACCGTTGGCATTAGTATTACGCAAGGTGTTCGACTGACAGCTAAAATCTCTTGAATGTTGTTCAAGATCATGTCCTGGATAACATTTGTCAAGATCAAGGCCATTGAAGATTATTCCTCTTATCTTCATTTTTCCATTAAAAACGAATTTTTGTATAAAAATAAAAATAAAAAGTACAACCTTCAATGGCTTTATCTTCTCGGTCAGACACCTTGCGTAATGCTAATGCCGGTGGTACTGTAATCTTCAAAGCCTTATAACTTCAAAAGTACTTAATGAAAAATGATTTTATTATAGTATTTTGAAAAGCTCTTGACACCAGCTATTAGATTCTGCTATCGAAAATAGGATAAACTATTTAAAAAAATCGATTTGACTTTAGTCTGAGTTTGACGCCACAAAAGGTCAAACGGATGTGATCAGTGAATACCAGGTATGTAAATATGAAACCGGAATTTACCAATATAGATGGCCATAGCTGTCAAT
>NW_017300077.1:56565-59604 GCF_001594075.2 Trachymyrmex cornetzi | reverse complement strand
AGGAAACGATTGAGGCGTTTGGTTGGGAAATACTTTCGCATGCGGCTTACTCACCAGATTTGGCTCCGTCCGATTACTACTTATTTGCATCAATAGGACACGCACTTGCTCAGCAGCGCTTCACTTCTTACGAAGATGGCTAGATGACTAGTTTGGCTCAAAAGAGCAACAATTTTTTTGGCGTGGCATCCACAAATTGTCAGACAGGTGGAAAAAATGTATAGCTAGCGATGGACAATACTTCGAATAAAATATTTTTTATCATTTTCATGCAATAAACGTGTATTTTCTATTAAAAAATTCCGGTTTCATATTTACATATCTGGTAGATCTTTTTAAAGCCTACAACTTTTATCCGAAATATTTGTCTAAAAAATGCTTTGTTTTCGAGATATTCCACCGTTTCCAGGCTTTTGATACACCCTGTACGTAGCCGCGCGCGCGTGCGCACACACGCACGCACGTATGCGCGCGCACGAATACAGGGTGAATCTGAGCTTCTTGAAAACGGTTAAAAATGGGGAGAAGACAACTATTATCAAAATTGTAGGATAAGTAGGAGGACATTCTTTGATGATCTTGAGTAACCTTAAGTGTTCTTAGTTTTCATACTACCAATAAAAAAAATTTTTCTTAATGTGAAGGGGTATTTTTTTAGTTATTCTATCGATGGTGCTCAATGAGCTGAATAATTTTGCATGAAATTAGAGTATCTTTTTGGAAATTCAACTATTGTCGGAATATAAACTGAAATAAATTAGATTGAAAAGTTGGAACAAATCTTTTATTATTACAATAAATGTTCGAAATGTTCGTCATGTTGATTTAGACATGCCTGTAGTCTTCGTGCAGAGTTTGCTTGGACTTCTTCTAACTCTCGAATCATTATTTCGCGAAAAACATTTTTTATTCTTTCTTTCATATTTTCCGAAGTGGTAAGATTTCCGTTGAAAGTAAGCTAGCTCCTTCATTTTTCCCTAAAGATAATAGTCCAAACATGTTAAATCGGATGATCTCGCAGGGAATAACACCTTTACCAATCCATTTTTTTGAGAACGAAATTCTCTCACCTCGTATTTATATCGAAGTGGGGTGGTGCACCACCTAACTCAAGCCACATTCGAGTCCTATCTCTCAACGGAATATCTTCCACTAAATTTGAAAAATCATTTCTAAAAAAACGAACAAATTTCTCGGTTGTGAGATTCCTCAAAGAGAATGGTCTAATTAATCGAACGCCAATAATTCCTGCCCAAACATTAATACTCCACTGATGTTGATGATCCACAGTTCTCATCCAGTGTGTAGGTTGACTTCGCTTTAATAATACAAATTGGGCCCGTTAATGATTCCATCACTCTTAAATGTTGCTTTATCTGACCATAATACAAATTGAAAAAGTTAGGATCTTCTTGTAATTTATTGATAGTCCATGTACACTGTTAGAAATGTTCTTAAATTTCATTAACTTTTAAGTTACATAATTGAATTTAATTTCATGACATTACATTAAATTTAATGTATTTGTATATTTACGTACATGTACATAAAATTTAATGTATTTTTCATGAAAATTTATGAAATTTAATGTACTTTTCATAAAATTTTATTAAAAGTACATTAAATTTATGAAATTTAATGTACACGTTCATTACATTTAAGTAACTACTGTAACCTAACCTAACTTAATTTTCAGTTAAATCATTCATTACTTTTAATTTCGTTCATAACCACCAGCTTCATTTACATGTAAAGGTCGTGGTTACATTTCTAACAGTGTACAGAATTGAATCCTCATGTTAAAATCGTTCTGCGAAAATTCTTAGAGTATCGATATACGATATGGATGAAACTTATTTTTCCTGAGTATGCGTGACATTGAAGATTGGGTAATATTTCTATCATGGGTAATATCTTTTGTAGAAACATGTAGATTTACAATAACTACAGCAATAGACACATTTTCATTTGTAATAACAACATTTTGCTTTTGTTGTCTTGGCTGAGTTCTTAACTCTTCCAGTAGTACGCACTCAATTCGTCAAACGTCCCTGGCGGAAAAAAATTTTTACGGAAAGGTACACAGAAAAACTACACAGATCTAAGAAATTCTTAATTTTTCATAGATGTTCGCAGTGGGATGTAGAGTGAGATTTATCTGATTTAGAAATTCTCAATTTTTCGTAGATACTCGTAGTGGCATGTAGAGTGGTGTTATTTGAGGGTGGAGGATTTCTAGGTTTTTCAAACAAACAACGCCGCTCTACATTCTAATACGAATATCTGTGAAAAACTATTAATTTCTCAGATTATCTCAATCTTATCTCAATCTATACTGATTTTCGTAAAATTTTTTCCGCCAGGGGTATACAAATTCTTCTTATGAAATGACGACGGTTTGAAAAGCGTGCAGCATACAAATCAGCCGCTTGTGTAGCATTTTGTATACACTTATCGTAAATCATTAACATATCAAAAATTTTTTTAGTAGAATGTAACATTTTTAAGAAACTTTACTTGCAGTGATCTGTGTATTTGTCAATTCCAACTCAAATCTGAATTAGAACGTGCTAATTTTCAAATAACTACAAGACAAGAGCTCAATGTTTCCTAATAAATAGATCGGTAGAAATAGTTCTGTACTATTCTCCTTCTTTCACGATTCAAAAGTTAGAAGCTTTCCAAGAAGACAAGCATGTTTCAATCAACTATGTTGAATATTTTGAACAGTCTGACTTATATTCCAATAGTTGAATTTTTGGAAACGTATTCTAATGCAAAGTTATTCAGCTCATTCGGGACCATCGGTAGACTGAGTAAAAAATACTCCTTTCCATTAAAAAAAAAGTTTTTTTATTGATAGGATGAAAATTAAGGACATTTATGATTATTCAAGGTCATCAAAGTATGTACCCCTACTTATCATATAATTTTGATAATATGTTTTCTCTTTATCTTTAATCGTTTTCAAGAAAAACTAGGTGAATTTTTGATCACTCATCCTGCATACATAAACTAGTACCCCCCCTCTCTCTCCCC
>NW_017300077.1:54479-56404 GCF_001594075.2 Trachymyrmex cornetzi | reverse complement strand
ATATATATATATATATATATATATATAAGGTGTCCCAGAACAAACCTTTGTCCTTAAAATAACGTATTCCTGACATAATTCTAAGACAATTTTTCCTTTGTCGAAATTCTATGCGTAACTTAGTTTTTGAATTATAAATGAAAATAGTGAGCGAATTACGGGTCGCGTACGGAAGGTAGGCAGAGGCAGCGCAACACACCGTTCGAAGCGGGCGCTGACTTCCAATCAGCTTCTTGCAACGCGTGAAACGCGTGACACGATGATACGCGCACGTACACGTATTTTTTCTCCCTCCCCTCCCATTCTCTCTCCTACTTTGTACAGATGTCTTCATACTGTCTTTCGAGCTGGAAAAAGACGGGATAATATCGTGACCATGAATTCTGAGATTTTCATAAATCCACATCAAATAACAATAAATTTTTATTTTTCACATCAATTGTATCACGATCACGTTAAATTTTTGTCTTTCACATTAATTGTATTACTTATAACATTTCACGCACACTTGATCGATTTACAAAAGAATTTATTAGTTTGTTGTTATTAATCACTACCGATTAATTACTTTGCGACTGAGAATTAAATCTAAGAAAGAAATTGTATACAGCAATTAATAACACAGGCCAACAATTTTCAGACCCAAAAACTGGACCACCTATTTCCTATGCAATTTTTTGCGCTGAATCCAAATTCGGTGGTAAAATTGCTCCAGCACCCAAGGTTTAAGAGATATTCTAACCTAAAAGTGTGAAAATTGACGTTTTTGGCAAAATTCAACAACCTATATAATCGATAATAAATTTTTTAGAATATTGGCACAAATTGTACCTTAAAGTGCAGTTCTTTACCTTTCAAATTCTTCTTTATTTTTTAAAATCCGATTATTCCTCGTTGAGATATATAAATTTGAATTATGCGGTTCACACTACAAAATTGTATATGAATAAGAGTGATGTTTAATTTCTTTTAAGAAAAATGTTATGAATTAAAACTGTGTAACTCCGTTGAAAGATTTTTGAGCCTTCTGCTTACGAAAGTGATGTTAAAATTACCAAATTCAAAATGGCGGGTCCAATATGGCCGACTAATTTTTTTAAACTCATCAGATTTGCTCTCGCCTCGCCTTTTGATCGTTATAAATGTTATCATATACAAGTGAGCCCGATGGGGACTCACTTCGAACAAGCACCCCGAAAGTGAGAGGCAAGGGGACTCACTTTGAACAAGCACCCCGAAAGTGAGAGGCAAGGGAACTCACTTTGAACAAGCACCCCGATGGGAACAAAAAGTACTACGTCCACGTCGTTGTTCCTAACGCTAAAAGTAGTACCAAATCTGCACAATGATTGATTTGTATCTAACTTTTAATTTGTAAATGAAGGCTACATGACCCCTCGAGTAATAAGTTTAAAGCAAATCGGATCAATTTTTAGAAAAATATTCCTCCATGTTGGATCCGCCATTTTCAACTTTACAAATCTGACGTCAGATTCGTTATCAGCGACCCCAAAAACCCCTAAATTATAAATTTGATGCAAATCTGATGAGTTTAAAAAAATTAGTCGGCCATATTGGACCCGCCATTTTGAATTTGGTAATTTTAACATCACTTTCGTAAGCAGAAGGCTCAAAAATCTTTCAACGGAGTTACACAGTTTTAATTCATAACATTTTTCTTAAAAGAAATTAAACATCACTCTTATTCATATACAATTTTGTAGTGTGAACCGCATAATTCAAATTTATACAGGGTGGACCATCTGAAGTGATCCAGTCAAATATCTCGAAAACTAGTAGGGATAGAGAAAAATGTTTCGTATGAAAAGTTTAGGGTTACACGGGGGAAGTATGGTACTGACCTTGAAAAATCCTTGGAAGGTCATTTTGAAGGTCATTCAGGGGTCACGATGGTTTTTTTAAAT
>NW_017300077.1:46972-53666 GCF_001594075.2 Trachymyrmex cornetzi | reverse complement strand
TAACCCTAAACTTTTCATACGAAACATTTTTCTCTATCCCTACTAGTTTTCGAGATATTTGACTGGATCACTTCAGATGGTCCACCCTGTATATCTCAATGAGGAATAATCGGATTTTAAAAAATAAAGAAGATTTTGAAAGGTACAGAAGTGCCCTTTAAGGTAAAATTTGTGTCAATATTTGAAAAAATTTATTATCGATTATATAGGTTGTTGAATTATGCCAAATACGTCCATTTTCACACGTTTAGGTTAGAATATCTCTTAAACCTGGGGTGCTGGAGCAATTTTAACAACGAATTTGGATTTAGGGCATAAAATTGCATAGGAAATAGGTGGTCTAGTTTTTGGGTCTGGGATTTTCCAAAATTTGTCGGCCTGTGTAATCAGAAGTTTTCGTCCTTTTATAAATTGTATCGGGTATCAATATGTTCACGGATTTATCCAAGCACTTGATTGATTTTTACGGACAAATCTATTGGCTTACTACTATTAATCACTGCCGATTAATCATTCGGAAACTGAAAATTACTACAAAGAAGGAAACATTGCACGCAGTAATTACAAAATGAAATTCCATCGCAAATAAATATGGCCATTGATTTACACAAGCACTTAAACGACAAAATGAGGAATTTACTAACTTTATTACTAACTCATTAATCACAATAAAATACTACCCATTAATTATTCGACGAGTTGGAATTACTTGAGCGCGTTATACATGTTACTCGACAGGCTCGATGTAAACAAGTTAATAGGTTAGTTTGGTGCTGAGTGTTTCCGTGTTCGCGATCACAACACCGCGCAGTAAGCATCATTTATCCTTCTTACTAATAACCAACGCACTCAGTATCAACCAGGAAGGAAGACTAAGGAGACTAAGAAGGAAGACTTAAGGAGACTTCACTTACGTAAATAAAAGTAGATCGATTTTGCATTTCGAGTTAAGTTTCAATTCTCGACACTCGCTGCGCTTGTGAACTTTGTAGTCTTGGGCATAATGAGTGCGTCGTATGAAAAAGTGCGACGAATCTAATTTAACCCCATAAAGGTAAAGGCGATTTTGTCTGCGATTAGTCTTCGTCAGGAAGTCCAGAAAGGAAGATTAACCGCAGACAAAATCGCCTTTTCAGTGTTAAGTTACGTTCGTGATACTTTTTCCTATGACGCATTCATTATGCGCAGGACTACAAGCGCCGCGAATGTCGAGAATGGAAATTTAACTCGAAACGCAAAATCGGCCCATGTTCTGAGGGCTGGTTAGACTGAGTGGAATCTCTTTAGTCTTTCTTCCTGGTACCAACCTAACCCAATGACTTGTTTATATCACGTCTCCGTGTCGAGTAACATGTGTACAACGCGCTCAAGTAATTTCAACCCGTCGAATAATTAATCGGTAGTATTTTATTGCGATTAATAAAGTTAGTAATAAAGTTAGTAAATTTCTCATTTTGTCATTCAAGTTCTTGTGTAAATCAGTGGCCGTATCGATTTGCTGTATTAATGGAATTTAATTGTGATTATCGCGTGCAATGTTTCCTTCTTTGTAGTAATTCTCAGTTGCTGAATGGTTAATCGGCAGTGATTAATAGTAGTGAGCCAATAGATTCGTTTGCAAAAATCAATCAAGTGCGTGGATAAATCCGTGAACGTATTGATACGCAATACAATTTATAAAAGGACGAAAACTTCTGATTATTAATTGCTGTATGCAATTCCTTTCTTGGATTTAATTTTCAGTCGCTAAGTAATTAATCCGTAGTGATTAATAATAACAAATTATTAATTTCATTTGTAAACCGATCAAGTGTGCGTGAAACGTTATAAGTGATACAATTAATGTGAGAGACAAAAATTCCTGTAAACGTGATCGTGATACAATTGATGTGAAAAATACAAACTTATTGTTATTTGGTGTGGATTTATGAGAATCTCAGAATTTATGGTAGCGAAATTATCGTACCTTTTTCCAGCTCGACTGCGGTATGAAGATATCTCTACAAGGTAGATAGATAAATAGATAGATAATGCCTTTATTGATCAAAGAATTGGAAAGAATACGGGCTTTAGCAGTCAGGCGCAGAAGACGTCACGCAAATAATACACTTATGAAGCTTGAAACTTCTTTATTTAACAAACACGCTTACATGTTTCGGCTTATTTTTGAGCCTTCCTCAGAGCAAACACAAACTAGCATATATAAAGTAAGAGTTATCCTGTCATGGTGAGCTCCCCTACATCGAGAATTTAAATGCCAGAATTAAACAAAATGAAAGAAAGGGAAAAAGAAAAAGAAGGGAAATATTAAAAAAGTCGAATTAAAGAATATAGAAATTAATTTATCAAAAAACTTTAATAATATAATTAATTATCCCGAGGATAAGGACGCTAGCCACGATTACGAAGTACCGTATCGCAAACATTATCATGAATAATTCAAGAACCGGTTCCTGATATGTTGGCCAGTCGGTATTAGACACAGTGAGAATTTAAATGCCAGAATTAAACAAAAAGAAAGAAAGGAAAAAAGAAAAAGAAGGGAAATATTAAAAATGTCGAATTAAAGAATATAGAAACTAATTTATCAAAAAACTTTAATAATATAATTAATTATTCCGAAAATAGGGACGCTCCCCACGATTACAAAGTACCGTATCGCAAACATTATCATGAATAATTCAAAAACCGGTTCCTGATATGTTGGCCAGTCGGTATTAGACACAGTGAGAATATAATGCCAGAATTAAACAAAAAGAAAGAAAGGGAAAAAGAAAAAGAAGGGAAATATAAAAAATGTCGAATTAAAGAATATAGAAACTAATTTATCAAAAAACTTTAATAATATAATTAATTATTCCGAAAATAGGGACGCTCCCCACGATTACAAAGTACCGTATCGCAAACATTATCATGAATAATTCAAAAACCGGTTCCTGATATGTTGGCCAGTCGGTATTAGACACAGTGAGTCATTTTTTAGTTATTAGCTAGTATTAATGAAAATTGTAAAGTGATAAAAAATCTCGTCAGAAGGACTTATTACTGTGTACGAACGACACTAATTGTCGGTATACAGTAATAAGCCCTTCTGACGAGATTTTTTATCACTTTACAATTTTCATTAATACTAGCTAATAACTAAAAAATGACTCACTGTGTCTAATACCGACTGGCCAACATATCAGGAACTGGTTCTTGAATTATTCATGGTAATGTTTGCGATACGGTACTTTGTAATCGTGGGGAGCGTCCCTATTTTCGGAATAATTAATTATATTATTAAATTTTTTTGATAAATTAGTTTCTATATTCTTTAATTCGACATTTTAAATATTTGCCTTCTTTTTCTTTTTCCCTTTCTTTCTTTTTGTTTAATTCTGGCATTTAAATTCTCACTGTGTCTAATACCGACTGGTCAACATATCAGGAACCAGTTCTTGAATTATTCATGATAATGTTTGCGATACGGTACTTTGTAATCGTGGGGAGCGTCCCTATTTTCGGAATAATTAATTATATTATTAAAGTTTTTTGATAAATTAGTTTCTATATTCTTTAATTCGACATTTTTTATATTTCCCTTCTTTTCCTTTTTCCCTTTCTTTCTTTTTGTTTAATTCTGGCATTTAAATTCTCGATGTAGGGGAGTTCACCATGACAGGATAATTTTTACTTTATATATGTTGGTTTGTGTTTGCTCTAAGGAAGGCTCAAAAATGAGCCGAAACATGTAAGCACGTTTGTTAAATAAAGAAGTTTCAAGCTTCATGAGTGTATTATTTGCGCGACGTCTTCTGCGCATGACTCCTAAAGCCCGTACTCTTTCCAATTCTTTGATTTATAAGGAGCCTTTATTGATGTTTTAGGGCAAGCCCTCTAAGAATATAGAAGAAAAATATAGCTTTAATACATATTAACGGTATAATCGTAACAAAGAATTTGTGGCAGAGTATTCATAGCGAGAAAGTTGAATGTAGTGGCAGTATTACAAATTACTAAAATTTAAATTACATATTTCAAATTACAAATACAAATATTACAAAGGTATACATTATAAAATTACTAATATTGCAAGAATTGCAAAAATTACCAAAATTGCGACTGAATTACAAAGTTATGAACAAAAAGTATATATTCGCAAGTATGACCTATATGATGTTGAAACTAAGAAAAAAAAGATGAAAAAATAACGCTAATTATTCTAAATTGAGATAGAGTTATGCGATAGATTAATGGAAGATGAAATGAAAATAAAATGAAATGAAATGGGATGAGATAAAATGAAGTAACGAGATGCAAACTATCCATTTTTCAGCCCTCGCTGCCACAGATGACAGAAGAGTGCGCGTTTAAAAGCATTGAGCGAGTCAGAGTCTCTGATGTTAGGAGGGAGACTGTTCCAGTGAATGGAGCCCGAACATTGAAAAGAAAACTGGTAAGTGGAAGTCCTACAGGTGGAAACTGCGAGGACTGCGTTGGAAGTATGCAAGTTATTGCGAGGAGGAATGTGAGAGCGGAAATTACAGGAAAGAAAAAGAGGGAATTTGGATTATGGAAAAGAGGAAACAGTAGGTGAGATACATTCTTCTGTCATCCGCGGACAGCCAGCCCAGAGAACGGTAGTGCTTGAAGACATACTCGTCCCTACGCAGATTTAAGATAAAACGCACGCAGGCGTTCACCAGTCTTTTTAGTTTTGTTTTTTGCTGGAAGATTAAATCGGCAAGGACAGCCGCGTAGTAGTCGAAGATTGGAAAAATCAGCGAAGTTATATACACAAGCTGGGTCGAGCGCAGGCGAATTGAAAGGTAATTTTTATGATAATTCTACCTCCATAAAACGCCCTTAATGCGGTTTGAGACATTCTTAACTTGCTCGTTTCAACTCGAGGTGCTGGAAATACAAAGATCAAGATTAGTTACTTTATTAGTGAATTCGATAGGCGCTCCGTCGAGCATAATTGTTGTGCCTGAGAGAAAGATGTTTATAAATCTAGCGCTGCTGAGAAACATGGTTTCGTCTTATCAGCATTGACTCTGAGACCATTGCACCGAGCCCAATCTATTGCAGCGACATCCTCTCAAACCCTCCCAACGGCCTCCCCAAGGCCAGCTGGAGGGAAATGGTAATAGATTTGGAGGTCATACGCATATAACAGATGTTTACAGTGTCTTAGTGAGAGCCTTAGGTCGTTGATATGAAGAGAGAATAATAGTGAACCAAGAACGGAGCCCTGCAGGACACCTGCTGAGATAGGCTCCCAAGACGAAAAGGCATCGTTAGAATCACGCACACATTGGGAACATCCGGAGAGATAGGAGCACAGCCAAGTTAGGACAGACTGGGAAGGTCGGAAGATGCTGAGCTTGGAGAAGAGAGGACTGTAGGAATGGAGTCGAAAGCCTTTGTCGAACAGAACGAGCAAGGTGACCATTCTTTTATCGACGGCCAACCTTACGTCGTCCGTCAACTTGACGAGAGCAGTCTGAGTGCTGCTGTCAGCCCGAAAATCAGACTGGAGAGGATCAAGGAGATTGTTCACAGATAGGTGGCGGGATAGTTGGTGAAAGGCAACACGCTCGAGCACTTTAGAGAGGATGTAGAGTAATGATATGGGACGGTAATGAGAAAGAGATAGAAGATTTTTTATTTTAAGAAGAAGAATTACATGCGACTATTTCCACGCAGTGGGAAAGATAGAGGAATTGAAGGAGCAGTTAAATATGTCGAGGATGCTACGAAAGGTGCGTGGGAGACTATGGAGAATAAGACGTAGGTTTATACCATCAGGTCCATCAGGGTTAGAGGAGCACTTTCGAAGAGCAGTATTAAAGTCAGGTGGCGTGATGTGGAGAAAGTAGAAGGTGTTAGGTTCGGCAATAGAGGAAGAGTAAAAGATGGAAGAAGAAGGAAAAGCAGAAACTGCAGGTCGGAGCATAAAACGAATCGCAGAATTGACTGTGGGGACCGTGAGGAGGAGGAGAAGTAGAAAGGTGAGAGGATGTAAAGAAGAGGTTAAGCTGATCGAGAGAGACCTCCGGCTCGAGATCTATACACAGAGAAAATTTTATATTTAAAATTACTATAATGTAACAGTAGCTGCGGACATCATGTAAATTATAAGTTT
This sequence comes from Trachymyrmex cornetzi, assembly GCF_001594075.2. Lineage (NCBI taxonomy): Eukaryota > Metazoa > Arthropoda > Insecta > Hymenoptera > Formicidae > Trachymyrmex > Trachymyrmex cornetzi. Next base: position 47,536 of record NW_017300077.1, on the reverse strand, counting down.
AAATGCTATAATTATTTTTTTCAAAACAATAATGCAACGTAATTTTTACACTTTTTCATAGTAAAAATTTTTTATTACAAAATTACAATTTGTTGAATAAAAGTTAGTATTGTAAAGATAAGTAAAAAATATATACCTAGCAAATTTTGTTTGCGTATCATAGTAAAAATTAATAGTTTTTATGTTAAAATATGGCTTAAGCGCTGGTTTAACAAAATAATTACTTTATTTATTATAATTATGTGATAAAAATTAATATTACCATAGTAAAAGTTATGTCGGAATTATGTTGTGACGATCCATCGGAAATACTACACTGTTAGAAATTTCTCAATGAATTTTAATTAACACGTAAAGGAAGCATGTGGTTATGCATGAAATTAAATGTAATGAATGATGTAAATAAAAACTAAATTACAGTAGTCTTAAATGTAATGAACGTGTGTGTATTGAAATTAATTAACACATTATTATAGAAATTAATTTACACGTTAATGAAAAGTACGAGATCTGTAACTGAAAAGTAATTTACATTAATGACATGTAAGAAACGTAAACGTATTA
>NW_017300077.1:37167-46799 GCF_001594075.2 Trachymyrmex cornetzi | reverse complement strand
CTGTAAACTTAAATCTCATTACATGTGCATTAATAGTCCTTTCAGTTACAGAGAAATTAAATTTCATTCACCAATGTACATTAAAAGTTAATGAAATTTAAGAACATTTCTAATAGTGTAGACATAGCAAAGTGTAATTTAAAATTGTATTAAAACTTAATATAAAATTTTCTCCATGTAGTTTTGGAATTGGCGAGACCAAGCGAGCGTAATTCTGACCAGAGGCGCGCAGAGCTAGGAGTAAGCCGTAGACGATTAGATATATAATTATTTTTGGCGTTAGCTATTAGCTGTTAGACTTCGTTGCGTAGATTGTGAAAGATCGCCCATCTCTTGGAAGAAGGATGAAGACGAAGCATACGCTTGGCCGTATCTCTAGCCTGCATCCTTGAACGGATACATGTCAAGCCAAGGGGTCAGTGGCCTTTTAGCTACGAACGGACGCAGAGGAACGAGTTGTTCTGAGTGCCTGTGAGATACGCTTAGGATTGCGACTTTTTCATTGACTGTGAAGGTTAGGGTAATATTGGACCAGTCAAGAGAGCGTAAAGTATTGTGGTAGTCTCAAGGTTGAATTTCGAGTAGTCTCTGACACTTATAGTGCACGGCGGAAGTCGCACTATAAGCGTCAGGAAGTCGGTAAGCGAGGTTAAGGGAAATTTCAATTAGACCATAGTTAGAAAGGGAAGGAAGAAGATGCTGGTTATAAGAGGAGAGTAGTGATTGGTCGCTTATGAAACAGTGGTCGATCCAAGAGTGAGAGGAAGATGTGTGATATGTGTTAGAAAATGGAGTGATGAAGAGATGATTGCTTGGGCAGAAATCACGCAAAAAGCCGGAGTCAAAGGAAATTCGGTTCAGATCAATGTTGAGATCGCTAATGATCACTGCAACGAAATAAGAGAGGAGGTATCTCTCGAAGTCACCTTGGAAGACGGAGAGGTGCCCGAGCTTTGGAGGACGATAAACAATCGTCAGTAGAAGTGGACGACACTTTTTGGTAGAAAAGGCAAGGAGAAGGTATTCAAGCTGGCCACAGTACAAAGCGGATAACGAGGCGAAAATCGTGATTCCGATGCCGTTAACCACGTAAACGCCTATGTCTTCTCCCCTCTATTCAAACGGAAGAGGTGATACCCATGAAGATCAACAAATGAGTTCGGCATATGAGGTTTTAGCCATGTTTCGAACATTGCAATTATATCGTATGTGGCTTTGGTAAAATGGTCAGAGAATTCTGAAAAGTGGAGGAGGGATTGGCTGTTCACATGACAGACGCAAAAACCCGAAGGATGCTGAAGAGGCAGGAGTCAATAGTCACTTTTTGCTTTTAAGCGACGGTTGCTTGGGTTTACTATCCAGTGCACCTACCGTGGACGCGAACAGAGGACGAGGCGGACAGACACCCTCACACCATCAGGAGCCCGAGGGGGGATCACGACAGCGGGCGCAGTCGCTGCTAGCAAAGGAGCATTAGCGATAATTGAGTGCAAATGCTCCCGATCGCGCAGGCGAGGGGAGGCAGAAGAGTAGCGCCTAAAGCCGCGTATACATCTAGCGAATACCGAATGAATAGCGAACGCGAACATTCGGACATTCGCGTTTATGTTCGTAGTTTGTTCGTATATTTTTCTCGATTGCATCGAACACGGGCCGAACATCCATTCGATCTTGATTCGGTGTTCGGGTCATTGTTCGCTATAACCTTATTGCGACAATTAATATTTTTATTTTATAAGATATCTTTTTTGAAAAAGCCAATATGATAAACTTTATTTAAAGTTTTCAATTTTATTATCTTTACAGAATGTTAATACACAGAAAAGTACAGAAAAGGTTATGGTGATTCAGGCGAACAGCCAAATAGCGAACATGTGATTTACACGTCTACACCGCGCACGAATCGCGCACGAATCGCGCACGAATCGCGCACGAATCGCGCACGAATAGTCTTTAATGTACCGCTTCATGAGGGAACCGAGTCGAATGTTCGATTTTCATTCGCTTTGACGTATACATCTGCTGAACGCAATCAATGAATGTTCGCGTTCGTTGTTCGTTCGGTGTTCGTTCGCTAGGTGTATACGCGGCTTTACGTGCACACTCCCGTTATGCACCCATGAGTGATGTAGTCGTCCCTTCCTGACTGCGCGCCTGGCCTCACCGAGACAGCGCCGAGTGATAGAGCAGAAAGCCTCTCGTCCAAATCAATCACGTCCGGTAAGAATCCCGGACTCTCTGCCCCGTCCTGAAGTTCCTTAGCTTGCTTCCCGTCGATCCACCTATTGCGAATGCTGGGCGAAGACAATTTGGCGACCAGAGGACGAGAGCGGTCTCCCCTGATGGAGATGCGAAAGCAAGCCATCATGTCAGCAGGGGCGACTTCAATTTTAAGAAAGGAGGCGATAGATGTTGCAGTCTCCTTTGGATTCTCAAGTGGACTCTTCTTGATTCCAAATATGAGCTCCGAGTTAAGCTTATCTCGTTCGAGAGATTCGAGCCGGGCCATCAAGCCGCTCCAGGGTACCGTCGTGTACCGCCAATGGGGGATGTCTCGCTTCGAGGGCCCCCACACGCTGATCCAGCCTGGTGATCTCACTTTTCAGATCTTTTTTTCAGCTCAACGACAGACGATGAGAGAATTTCGGCCGTCACGGAAAGATTGCTTAGAGATCGTTGTACTCCGGTCTCGAGCGTGGATAGCTGCAACTTAATGGATGAAAGACTCTGCAACTGCGTTTTAATGTTAGTCACTTTGAGTAGAAGTGAAGAGATGAGACCTTTAAGGGAGTCAGACTCGGCAGAGGAAGCAATGTGTGTAGAGGTATTCTCTGCAGACGCAGAAGCAGACCCGGGAACACCGGGAGTCAGCGGTGGTCTCCTGAAAAGTCCCTGATCTTTACGTAGTGGATAGATCGACTGATACATACTCAGATCCATCATGTCAGCCTGAGGCTCGATACATTCCTCGTGAAAGACTTGTTTGGCAATGCGATCACAGTGGAGCATTTGTGGCCGCAATAAATTTTTTGCATATTCCGCAGGAAAGCGTTATCGTGATATATAATTTAAAGACGGTTAGACATCGTTGACAGCAGACACAGTGTCGCAAGTGTGTTTTGAAACATACGCACGTGGACACACACAGCATAGGCACGTGTGACCCGAAATGCATGTATACAGTGGTTATCCGAAGGCGCGTATGCACTGGAGACAAAAGGCGATCGATCTCGAATTTTCTCAAAGATGAAACAGATACGATTGCGGCCAGAGACGCTCACAAAGACCAATGCCAATACTCACAGATGAGGAGAAGTATCAAGCGAGACAAGCCCTGACCAATGATCTGAAAAACGAAGGCCCCGCAGGGCAGCGAGCGGCAGAAATTATCCTAAATACGCAACGATGAAAAGCACGTCTGTCTATACTCATGTGAGCGCAGAGAGAGAGGGGAGGGGGGAGAGGGGAGAGTGAGAGGGGGAGGGCGGGAGGGAGGGAGGAGAAGGAAGGGAGAGAGGTCCCCCCGAGAGTGAAAGGGGGGAGAGGGGGATACGTGTATGTGCGCGTATCATCGTGTCACGCATTTCAGCGTCGTAAGCAGCTGATCGAAACTGAGCGCCCCCGTGTCGGACGGTGCGTTGCGTCGCCTCTGCCTACCTTCCGTACGCGACTCGTAATTTGCTCACTATTTTTGTTTATAATTCAAAAAGTAAGCTACGCGTAGAATTTCGGTAAAGGAAAAATTGTCTTAGAATTATGTCAGGAATACGTCATTTTAAGGACAAATGTTTGTTCTGGGACGCCCTCTATGTGTCTGTATACAGGAGTCTCGAAATTTGAGAGCAATATTACAGCGTGAAACTTCGTGAAAAATTAAATAATGAAAGTGCATTCTATTTTTTCCGCAAAATAGTTTTTGAAATATAAATATTTAAATAATATAATATATTATAGGACCGTACATGTGATAACACAAACTATAGAAATCAAAGCCTTACACGGTCTAGCTGGATCTTAATGCTTGTATGATTCTTATGTGAATTTATATACTACGTATGTAGTCCCACAGAAACGCGCGCCGAAAAATTTCCGGTCTTGAAACGCTAACTCTACTAAACTACCGCAGTAATATCACGAGTTAAATTGACTAGCAATTTTAACAAATTTTTGATGCTTATTCGCATCTTCGAAACGATCTTAATAATGATGAATAATAAATATTTAAAGTTTGGCCAATCTTAAACGTTAGTTAAAAAGTCATTCGTCTATGTAACGTGCGTGCAATGGTATTAGATGTCGAACACTTCGCGATCGCCGACACAAAACAAAACATGTTTTGTAAGTTAGCGGAACAAAGTGAGCAGAATCAGTCCAAACCAGAGTTAGGCATAATTGATTCATAAATGTAATTAAGTACAATTGTAATTACTTTAATTACAATTACAATGTAGTTATAATTACGCTGCACTTGCAATTATGGAGGAGAATGGCCTAAATCAGACCGTGTTGCTAATAGGACCTTTTTAATTTAAATGAATACGGTTAAGCAGATTTTTTTGCATGCTATTTAATATAAAGTCTAAATAATATAAAGTCTAAAAATATAAGTCTAATAATATAAAGTCTAAATAATATAAAGTCTAAAAAATATAAATAATATAAAGTCCTCATAAGGCACCAAATATGTGACAGCAGTTTGATAGTTCTCTGTCATAACGTTCGTAGACTCGACGCAAATATGTATTTTCAGTCATCGTCCGAAAATTAAAAAAAAAATCCGTGTGAATTATTATTCAAAAGGTGTTAAAAATTTGAAAGGTAATTGATTCAAGATAATTAAAGAGTGTAGAATTCAAAAATATCAAACGTTTTGTGATCACTTTTGTGCTTTATTGTAAAATTTGTTCTAAATTTCGAAAGGACCAGAGTCCAAATAGGACCTACCAGGTATAGTAGATAACTTATAGGCTTGGTTGTAGTACTGGTGATCGGTCGACCAGATCTTATCGAAGATATTAAATCAGTAAAATATCATGAGTCATCAGACTCAGATTAATTAAGTTTTATTGATTTTATTTCTAATAAAAAATATGAACTCACTAATTTTTTTTCTGAATAAAATTTTTATTAAGGACCCAATATCAGAGTTGAAACATTCGTCTGTATTTAATTAAATTATTATATATATTTACACACGAATAACTTGTGTCAGCTCACATTGGCTTTTCCTTTGCTTTATCATATTTGATTTGTTTATCTCTCTCTGAGGAGCCTTTATATATTTAAATTTGATAAAATCGAAAAAAATAAGGGCGCTAGGAGTGAGGCACAGAAGATGTCGCGCAAATAATACACTTATGAAGCGTAAAAATTCTTTATTCACTAAACGCGCTTATATGTTTCGGCTCACTTTTGAGCCTTCTTCAGAGCAGACACAAACTAACATATATAAACTAAAAATTATCCTGTCATGGTCAACTCCCCTACATCGCTTTCAGAATGTAAATGCCAAAATTAAACAAAAAGAAAGAAAGGGAAAAAGAAAAAGAAGGGAAATATTAAAAAAGTCGAATTAAAGAATATAGAAACTAATTTATCAAAAAACTTTAATAATATAATTAATTATCCCGAAAATAAAGACGCTCACCGCGATTACAAAGCACCGTATCGCAAACATTACTATGAATAATTTAAAAACCTGTTCTTGATATATTTGGCAGTCGGTATCAGACATAGTGAGTCACTTTTTAGTTATTAACATAGCTAGTATTTTTCGAGATATCAAATGGAAAAATCCAACATTAAAACGTTAGTCAATTCCAAGAAAATAAAAGTTGTAAAGTGATCAGAAATATCGCCAGAAGAACTGATCACTGTGTACGAACGACACCGACTGACAAGACGTGACAACAACTCGAGCTTTTATGGCTTATCTATAATCGGGAAGTAGGTCTTCGGAAGCCCCTCTATATCCGTCTGCAGGTTGAGTCCATGCGTTTGTCTTTTGATGAATATCATCTCCGAAATCAATCTCTTCCTGTAGTGAGGCTCTTTGTTCAATATTGCAACGTTACCCCAGTCAAAATCATGTCCCTCTTGTAACCGCGTAAGCGCGTTTAGTGAATAAAGAATTTTCACGCTTCATAGGTGTATTATTTGCGTGACGTTTTCTGCGTCTGACTCCTAGCGCCCTTATTCTTTCCAATTCTTTGATTTATAAGGAGTCTTGGTTAGTTTGATTTGTTATACGGTTTTATAAAATTGTTATCTTTGACTGTCAAATTGCTCGTTTTTATTTAATATTAACAAAAATACATTAAAATATTTTAAAATTCTATCTAAAAGTCCATAAAAATAGAAGTGTCCGATTTGGACCAGAGGATGGTCCGATTTAGAACCCATAATTCCAAATCGGACCGGAAAAAGCGTTTTGATATTTTCTGTTATAATTCAACACAGGTGAGAGATTCATCAAAATGGTCTCAAGCAAAGATGAAAGGAATTAAATTCGTAAAATAAAATGGCTCAATCAAAATAAAATTATAAAATAGAAGGGCTACGAGCACGAACTGGATTTTTTAATGTACAAATTAATAACATTAAACAAAACAATTTATAGACGTTTCAACATCGATCGGGTCATTTTCAATGTAAGTCGAGGATATTTACATAAAGACGTTATAATGAAATAAATTAATCGCTTTTAACTCTTTCGCCTACAATATCGTGTGAGACTCATGGTAAGGAAATCGGGCCAAACATGAGTATCACGCGTGAGAGCCGTGGTACGTCAATCGGGCCAAACGTAAACAACGTTGCGTTCAGCAGAACGTTTATTTTGCAAGTGTTGAAAGTTTTCTTTGTGCTGATTGGGTTATGCTTTAAGATCAAGAGGAATGGTCCTATTTCAGTAGATAATCATAAAATGGTTGCAAAATTGTTGTATTCTGTAGAGTCCTAGAAACCAGAGATGCGACATGCGTCAGTTGGGTTAGGTCGTCATCGCCATTTTAATTCAGTATAAATACTTATAACTATAAGATGCCTTTTCACGCTGACGCTCGACGCTCGTTTTCAGCGTCAAAATAAATCACAAGATCAAAATTGACGCTTGACATTCGCCAATTTCTATGGCTGGATTTTCATTTGATGCTAGACGCTCATTTTCAGCGTCAAAACAGGTCACGTGATCAAAATTGACGAATACCAAGCATCAATTTTGATCACGTGACCTGTTTTGACGCTGAAAATGAGCGTCTAGCGTCAGATGAAAATCCAGCTTATCACGTAACTTATTTTGACGCCGAAAATGAGCGTCGGTATGAAAAGGCACCTTTATAAACTGATGACACCTGATGCATTACACGAGGAAAGTTAAATTGTTAGAAATAGAAGAAAGTATAGTAGGTACTTATAGTATGTACTTAAAAAATAGTACATACATTATACATACATACATTATTAGACTCTATACGTAGAGTCCTAGGACTCTAATTATACGCAGTAATGAATTAAAATGGCGCTCTGATCACGGGATTTAGACAGTCAATCAGACCATACCCTTCAATGTCGCATCTCTGGTTTCTAGAACTCTAGTATTCTACTGAACGCAGCCATCGATTATGGCACGCGCCATCGGAATCGATGGCTTAAATCGTAGGCCAAAGGGTTAAGAAAAAATGGAACCTTTATGAAAAGTGTGATGATATTTTTTGCAATTAGCATTTCGTTGCGTGCTGGTTGAATGTAGAGTCCTTATCCTACGCTGTAATTGTATTTCTTGATAAAACAAGGTAGATGAAACCGTTACAATTTTTTTTTAAAGAATATTGTCTCGGTAGTCTAAAGGCTTAGGACGCTTGCACGGAATGCAAGAGATCCAGGTTCGACTCCCAGCCGAGGTAATATTTTTCGCAATAAGAATTAATTATTTACAGATTTTTAGGGGAACCCATCCCAATGATCTTGACCTTGACATATATTGTCAAAGTCATCGCCCTGAGTGACCTTGAGAAAGTTTTAGCCGTCGGACGCTACTCGTTAAAAAGTTATAAACAAAAGAAGTTAAAGAAATAAATTCTTCTTTTTACTATATGATGACGATAATGAAACCAGATTTCCTGCTTTAAAGTATATTCCACAACTTCCCACAACTTTTACGATTTCTCATATGAAGCGACACTCACCCCTCTCCCCTCTGCTTCAGGGGCGTACGACTCTCACCTCCGACTCTCGCTCGTCCTCCCTCCTGCTTCAGGGGCGCATGACTCTCACCTTTGACTCCCTCCCCCCCCCTCTCCCCTGCAAAGGGGCGCATGACTTGAACTTCAATTTCTACTCCATCTGCCTCCTTGCTTGGGAGCGCGTGACTTCCACGCGAAGCGACTCCCACCCGACCTCCCCCCAATAAGGAAAGATAATAAGATGTAATAAATATATATTTGTACAGAAATTTAATTATTATGTAATGGATACATGGAATTCATAATGTCGAAGAAAGCATGGATTCGATCATTGTATTAGGTGTACAAATTTGCTTCCGCCGTTTTCCTTATAGATGGCTTTAGCGGTAAGTGGTGGTCGAAATAAATAGATGGATGGCACGCAGTTGGACACGGCTCAATTGGACACGAGCCTCTCACAGCGCTTGAGACTACAAAGTTCCTAAGCACTGGTCGCTGTGATTGGTGGTGTCCAATCGAGCCGTGATCAATCGGGATCACCCTAAATAGATCACAGACGTCATACAATAAACTTGGGCATCTATCAATATAACCCCATAGAAACATTAGTCGATTTGTGTCTGCATCGTAAAGTTATTCTCGATTGAAAATGTCAGTTTACGAGCCAAATTCTCGTCATTTGCGGGAGGTTTTAATTTTCTGCTTCAATATGAAGAAATCTGCGGCTGAGGCTCATCGAATGCCCTCAAATGCTTATGGTGAGGCCGCTATTAGTGAAAGAACGTGTCATGAGTGGTTTCAATGCTTTAAGAACAGTGATTTTGACGTCGAAGACCGGCATAGCGGTGGAAGAGGGAAGGTTTTCGAAGATGCAGAATTGGAGGCATTACTTGATCAAGACTCGTGTCAAAATCAAGAAGAATTGGCACGATCATGGGAAGTGACTCAACAAGCCATTTCAAAACGCCTCAAAGCCATGGGAATGATTCAGAAGGAAATTGGGTGCCGTACGAGTTGAAGCCGGGAAATGTTGAACGGCGTTTGTTTGCTTGTGAACAGCTGCTTGAAAGGCAAAGACGGAAGGGATTTCTGCATCGCATTGTGACTGGAAACGAAAAATGGGTACATTACGATAACTCCAAGCGCAGAAAATCATGGGGAGTTCCCGGCCATGCTTCCATGTCGACAGCCAAACCGGATATTCATAGTTCCAAGGTCATGCTCTGTATTTGGTGGGACCAGCTCGGCGTAGTTTATTATGAGATGTTAAAACTGACTGAAACAGGCGATCGAACGCAATTGATGCGTTTGAGCCGAGCATTGAAAGACAAACGGCCGCAATACAACGAGAGACACAATAAAGTGAATTTGCAGCATGACAATGCTCGACCCCATGTTGCGAAAGTGGTCAAGACATACTTGGAAACGTTGAAATGGGAAGTCCTACCC
>NW_017300077.1:35767-37041 GCF_001594075.2 Trachymyrmex cornetzi | reverse complement strand
GATCATCTCAAAAGATGATCAGTTTTTTCGACGCGGGATTCGTACGCTGCCCGAAAGATGGGAGAAAGTAGTGACCAGCGATGGACAGTACTTTGAATCATAAATGTATAACCAGTTTTTTACAATAAAGCCTCGAATTTCGGAAAAAAAAACGGCGGAAGCAAAATTGTACACCTAATAATTATGCACTCTTTTGAACAAAAAATCTGCAATATAATGCAAATAATGATAATCTCGAATGCCATATCGAGGAATACATGAACGCATCCCTCCAGAGTCGTTCTATGTTCTATGTGTTGCAACCGCACAAGCGTGGCGCAACTTCGTCGCGCGTTCGCAGTTTATTCTTTACAATCACCAATAATTCTGTGCTAGGAATTCGTTTGGTCTTAGAGGAAACCGAAATTTCTTCCTCGTCCGATCGCTTCGGCACACAGTACAAGATTTCGAGACCGATAATTAGACGCCAGGCACGAGCGAGCATGCCACTCTTACTCAAAATTACTTAGATTATTTTCCTTGCAATATTACATTAAACTGCGAACGTCAACGGCCCTCTCAACCGGCAGCTCAGCCTCCAAAATGGCAGAGGGGGTTCGTGATTGAGTACAGAGAATCGTTTGGAGGAACGAACAGTGCTGCGATACCCTTATAAAAATTTTTCACCGTTTTTAGACCTCATATGGACCGTTTTTAGCCCGTTTTTAGCCCGTTTTTAGCCCGTTCTTGCTCGTTTCTTGCACCCGCAAGCACTCGCAGTGTATCATGAAGGAACGATAGTGAGTATACACGAGTATGCAATGAGTATTTTTGAGGAGATTGTCCGTTTTCAATACTCGTTTTTTCGCTGATGAACGAGAAACGTATACGCGAGTATTTTTGAGTGAATCGTCCGTTTTCAGCTGATGAGTGAGAACACGTTAATACGATGTTTCTCTTTTACTCGTACATTTTCACTTATCATTTATTAATTACCATATCGTACGATTTCAAAATTAAAATAGAAATTATATAATAATTCATTATTTATTATTGTATATATCAGGAGACGCGGTAGTGTCTCCGGCCATGTTAAAAAAAAAGTGTATATATTATTCATGTATATGTAATGTTATACATATGTATATAACTCATACACAATGTATTAAATATAATTACACTGTTAGAAATGTTCTTAAATTTCATTACATTTTAAGTTACACAATTTGAAATTAATTTCATGACATTACATCAAATTTAATGTATTTATAATTAAAAAGTATATTTGTGTACAT
>NW_017300077.1:34212-35404 GCF_001594075.2 Trachymyrmex cornetzi | reverse complement strand
GCAGCCTCGTAGAGCAGACTTGGAGACCAGGCCTCGGTTCGAATCTCGACAGGAGCTGATTTTCTCGTGCTATCGGTTATGTCTTACGATGAGTAATTTCGAGTGGTGAAAACGTGCAATGTGAGTGACGAGTGCTAAATGAATATTTTGCACTGGTATACATTTTTTCATTCAAATTTACGTTTTTACCACTCGGATATACTCGTGTCCTGCATGAGTGCAATCCGTTTTAACCACTCATTTTTACGGAAAAGTTCCTGTTTGCGACCTAAAAACGGAGTCATACTCACTGAGTAAAATGCACGTTTTCACCACTCAAATTAACCATTCGCGCGGGCTAAAAACGGGCTAAAAACGGTGAAAAATTTTTATAAGGGTAATAAATGACACAGTGCTTAATAGACATAAAATATCAAATATATTCTGTAAATTTTTAGCTCGAACAGGTGGTGACAATAGCAGGTGATAGAAGGCGGTATTTTCGATTCGTAGGTCTCCCGATTCACTTCCGATAACGTGAAACGATTATATTAATTCTCAGCGGCACGAGCTCACGCCACATAAGGATAATTCTAGCAAGATCGCGCGAACAAAAGTTCGGCCCTTCGATGGCTGCGACAGAAAACTGTTACGGCGTAACACCAAACACGGCGTGACCTCGTGCTCGCCCGCGAGGATTTCGAGTCGCCGCCAGTGATGCACATTTGGCTCCCCGGCACGGAAACCAGCCCCACCACTTGTACCCCCACCAAGCAGACACCTACCGGCATCGAGTCGGCCGTCTTCGCCGCGAGAGCGAGCGAAACAGCGAGAGACAGCGTCCGTCCTTCTCGCTGTACAAGCGAATATTAGAGCGGAAAGGACGGCCGCTCTCTCTCGCTGTCTCGCTTCCTCTACTATCGTAGTCGCTTGTTATAAGCGACCGAAAACCGAAAGTGTACTTTCTCGGCCGCTCGGCGTATTCCTGTATAGGGTATCCCGACCTTTTTTGTTTGCCAATCACTTTTGTGTTGATAGAGCGGATTAAACTGAGTCGAAAAGTCCTCTACTATTTTGCAATTTTCGCAATAGTTAACAAGATATAAATTACTAAAATTGCAAAATATTGGTGTTGAATAATTTTTTACTCAAATACTATCAACTTTACAGAAAAACTGCAAGAGACAAAAATTATTTATTTTCTTCTCATAAA
>NW_017300077.1:26305-34123 GCF_001594075.2 Trachymyrmex cornetzi | reverse complement strand
TGAAAAAATTCTGAAAAAATTCTCAGAACTTTATGAGAAGAAAATAAATAATTTTTGTCTCTTGCAGTTTTTCTGTAAAGTTGATAGTATTTGAATAAATTATTCAAAACCAATATTTTGCAATATTTAGTAATTAATATTTTGTTAACTATTGCGAAAATTGCAAAATGGTAGAGGGCTTTTCGACTCAATTTAGTCAGCTCTATCTACACAAAAGTGATTGTCAAAAAAGGACACCTTGTATAAGGGATAAAGAGACATGAACACATATTCTAGATAACGATTTTAATAAATTTTAATAATCATATAACCCCTCCATTAATAGCAAAAATGATTTTAACGTTAAAAAAATCAAAATATGTTTCAAACATGACGTTTTTCGTAAAATCTTTCCAGTACACTCACATATTTTCTTTGTAAATACGCTCGTGTTGATATCTTGATATTTTTTTCAAAATTTGAAAATTGGCACTTTACAGTTAAAAATGGTAAAAATGAGTATTAGTCTAATTATTCATTTACTTTTTATTTAAAAAAATGCATATTTCAATAGTTTTATAATATTGGGTATGGGAATAAGTTTCCGCCCTTTTTTAATGAAAAAGATGTATTTATTTAAACAAAACAATACAAAGTAAGTACATTCAAAGTATGCTCCGTCAGAAGCGACAACTTTCCCCCACCTTTCAGGTAATAAACGGATTCCTCGAAGGAAGAAATCTGGTTCTTTTGAAGAGATCCATTTATCAAGCCATTTTTTGATATCTTCATAAGAATCGAATCGCTCTCCAGAAAGGGCCGACAGCATGGACCGAAACAAATGGAAATCTGAAGGAGCAATGTCCGGTGAATACGACTGGGGCAGAATTTCCTACTTCACTCCTTCCAAGTATTTCTTGACCGGTTTTGCAACGTGTGTCATTCGTAATATTAATATGACATTAGTAATAGTCAATTATCAATAATATTATTATTATTACTTAAAAAATGCGATTTTATCCTAAGAAAAAATCCAATATAGATTAAATAATCATTTCAATTTTTTTTTAACTATAAACTGCAAATTTTAAACATTTGATGGAAATGTGTGTTCAAATATCAACTAAGTTCTACCAAAAAAATTCCGTCTATAACAATACTCCAACAATATGATTTAGAATGTATTATTTAATACTAATTGCGATATTTTATTTTCTTTTCACTGCAAATTATCAATTTTTATAATTTTAAAGCAATGTATATTACAGATATCAATACAAATGTTCTACCGAACAAATTCTGTGCGTATACTCGTAACGTTTGAAAAACATTATAATTTTTTTTAGTCTTAAAATAAACTTTATAAACTGCTCTTTTTCTTCTGTAATGTCTTTATTACATTTTTTCAGTTTTTTGATACATATATTCAGGGATATAATGTTCCAATTTTTATTTGGCAATTATGCGAGAACTTGTATATTTTCATGTATATTACAAATTAATCCCGGACCACGCATAAAATGAGTCTCTTACTATGCTTTTTAAATAAGTTTCAAATTTTCTTCAGCCATAGGTACTTATATACCCTTCTTCTTGACTCTAGTCTTTCTGAAAATTTATACAAATTGTAGTTTAAGAACTGACGCAGAAAAATAAACGAAAAAGCGCTGTAAAATTGAAAGTTTGGGAAATAAGGAACCCACTCTTGGTCAGGAACGTGGACAGGAGTCAAGTGTTAGAACTATTTCACACATTTTCACTCATTTCAATATGTTAAATCAAAATCGCTTAACAAAACACGACTGCACATGCAATCTTAATAAATAACAGGTGTGTTGCATTCTTTTATAAACATTCTTGAATAATAAATCAATATTCATGTCCATATTATTGCTCGACGGAAATCACGGGAATGTGGTGGTTTCTTCCATCAGGACGAAATGTAAAAAATTGTCTATTAAGTCACGTATGAATCGTAACTATTTGATAATTTTTTACATTTCCAAAGTAATGAAGGAAAGGAAAGAAATAAAGCAGGTTTAAATAAAGCAACTTAAAAGCATTAAAGCGTTAAACAAAACTTGTACAATTAAATAAAATACTACGTACAAAAAATTCAAAATAATATTGATCACGAACAAGCGAACGAAATGTTAGTATGGCATATTATACATTTTCAATTCAAAACGCTAATTAATAAAATTTATATGGAATACGAACTACAGTATTTAACTATTGTATTTGCAGTTACAAGAATGTATGCATTTTGCAAAGTCTTTTATAAAAAGATTTTTCACACAATGGAAAGCAAGATAATACGCGTAGGTCTTTCTTTCTCTACCAAAATTACTCGTACGTACAAAATGTATGAATAATAAGAAAACCATAAACTATGTATATAGAATCTCAGAGCGTGACATCCCTTTACAGAGAAACTTCTTGAGTGAATATGTATTAGAATATTTTAAAAGATTAGTCTAGACGACGTTGTTTCGCGTCATTCACTCTCAATTCAGTCCTCGAATGCAACTTCACGCGATACAGCATTCACGTTTCACACAGAATGTGTTCTACCCGAAAATTTCTCTAATAAATATTACATGGGGCTTCTCAGTAAAAATACGTAAGTTCTACAATTAATATTTTTCATTAATACAAATTACATCATCCTCTAACTTAATGCCACGTCTCATAATGTAGCAAAAATGTCACGACTTGTTTGATTGACATACTAGTCATATTCAGTTTAAATTGGAATAAAGGTTGTAAGAGTTGATACGTCTTATACCGACATTGTACGTAGCGAAGTATGCAAAAGGCATTCAGTTACCGGGGATTTGAATCTGTGTCTCTTCTGTGCCGGATATGCAGGAGTTGTTGGGATTCGTAATAATGATCGGCAGCTCGAGGAAAGATGAAATAGTGGAGATCACCGATGTGTAAAAGTCGGATTCGTCGACTGAATAGGCAGATTGCTTCGAGTGATGTCATAATCGGTAGATTCAGATTCAGGTAAGTTACCGAGAGCGAATATATCGATTCTGTAGGCGGTATGATTGCCTACAATATGATCGGATAATATTTAGATATTGTAGTCGAATTAAAGAACAATATTGTCTAGAGCTCTGACCTCTCCACTGAACTGAAGTCTATGTAAGGTTCTTGTGCTGTCCAGATTCTGTGTAGTTTCTTCCAATGAAACCATTATTATCGAGTAGTTGTATCTGTCCTTGTCTATCTATCTTCACTAATACGTAGATTTGCGTGACATCGTTGCTTTCTGTCGGCAAAACCATAACTTGAATCTGCGTGGCTGCTTTTGTTTCGTCCAGTTTTTTCACGTCTTCAGTTGGGGATTTCTAAACTTTATCTTGTTCTTCCTGAGGAACAACCAGGATAAGCTGAAGGTCCGTTTTTGCCTTCTTCTCTGATTCTAGCGAGACTAATGTAGCGATATCATATTTATATGACATTTACGTTCGACGTAGTGACGGTGGTCAACAGATTTTTCTACGCTTTATACGAGGCCTGAGATTCTTTGACGGAAGACTTGAAAATTGTAGGAGCCGTTTGTTTCGACTGAGCAACCGTCTTGGCAATCGGCGAATTGATATTGGTGATAGCGACGACCGACTGGCGACTGCTTTGGGTGCGTTCCGTTTCTCGCATAATGCGCATAATGCGTCGTTTATCCTTGTTGCTCACCAAATGTTAAACAAGGACAATGGATGCATCATGCACATCATGCGCGATACGGAACGCACCATTTGTTTGAGCGTTTTGCACCGTTGACACAGTCGGTTCTTGCATTTCTGAACGACGATCTTCTAAGTTTGAAACTGCGGTTGCAAGTTCGAGGAATGATGACATTTTGTACAATTGACGACATGACGGTTTTGCCCTTTGGCTGCACTTACAACATCATTGTTATCGTTTGGTGCGTATCGCTCGGCGAAACGATGCCTTGAATTACTTGATACTTACAATGTTGATATAAAAAGTGCTCAGTAAGAAGTGACTAATTGAATTGGTATCAAATGGACATGACGAAGTCAATTTAATATCAATTACATATCTAATTGTCGGTCATTTCTCGCTGGGTTAGAACCTTCGTTCCAACTTAAACTAAGCACGACGATGAAACTTGAGTAACGAATATGAAATCCAAACGAGTGGTGACATTCGTGCTACATTGCGAGATGTGGCTTTCAGTTAGATGATGATGGAATATTATATCAATGAAAAATATTAATTTTTAAATTTACCTATTTTTTCTGAGAAGTCGCATGTAATTTTTGGAGAAACTTTTGGGAAGAATACGTTCTGTGTCGAAACGTGAGTGCTGGATTGCGTGGGGTTACATTAGAGGACTGAATTGAGACTGAATGGCGTGAAACAGCGTATGGACAAATCTTGAAAAATTCCTGAATACATATTCTCCATGTTTGTTTATAAAGAATTATCACGCTACGATTCCATAATAGTCTAAGATTTTATTAACATTTATACACACCAAGATTGCCTTCCGATATTAATTGTGAGTACTGAAAATTTATGGCACACGTAATGTGTATTATAGATTTGAAGTACTCACAATGAATATCGGAAAGCAATCCAAACACGTACATTAAGTTTAACAGAGAATAAGAGACCAACGTGAAATATTTTACCGATCCATTGCATGAAAAATCATGTTATAAAAGCTTACAACCAAAGAAAAGTAAACCAAACAAAAAAAAACTGGAATTGAAAAAAGGTACCCAAGAAATAAGTACATGGTGTTAAAAAAGCAATATTAACCGTCACCAAGCAGCAAAAGCTGTAACTAAGCCTCTCTAAAGTTAAAATAATTTTTTTAACTCTATGCTGTAGATAACAATTTATAAATTAATAAAAAAATGAAATCAATTAATTTGGCTACTGAGAGATTTAGTTACAAATCCGAGGACGTAGAGGGACGTTTATCAGCACCAAACAAACGCAAAAAACATGTATTTTCTCTTGCGTTTGTTTTATACAAATTCTCGGACATGAGAGCTAAATGTCGAGCATCAACTATCATGGTTCGAGCCATTTCTCCTCTCGCCCTCAGAATTGATTTGAACACGCATAAAGATTGAACGTTACTCGGATGAAATTTATTACGTTTCTTAGTTTTTACATCTGTCAGCATGGAAAACACTCTTTCGGCATCAGCATTAGAATTTGGAAGAGATCGAATTGCATTAATTAATTTAATTAAAACTGGATATCTAAATTTTCCATCTGCCTTTTTAGTTGCCATTATTGTTTTCCATGATTCATCAAAATGTAAATTAATTATTGTCGCTTTCTGCTCTGATGTGAAATCCTTTTTTAGAAATTGCCATTCTTCTTTTAATATCTTCTCATCAAATCCGCCGAATCGTTGGGCAAAAAGGACATCCTGAACGGAGTTATTCGGGCTGTTTTTTTCGTCTTCTTGCTGCAAAACAAATTTAGATTCAAAGATCCTCAATTTACTCAGAAATTTGTCCTTGACAAAAAGTTTGTTACGAATTTCTTTCGTAGGGATGTCATAGAATGCCAAACAATTGTCGTAAATTGATATGACAATCTCACCGTGACCTTCCTGATTCAATCGATCAAGAAGATCTTGCCAAGCTTCACCATAACTTGATCAGGAAATAGACGATTACACGCAAGCAAAGGATTAATTGTACCCATCGAAACAAAATTTAATAATGATGCTTTTATAACATTTTAAAGAACGGTTTTCAAATGATTTTCCGCAGCTGACTGAAGTAAATGAACTTTTGTTTCTTCAGTTTGAAAAGACGCATTAAACTTGTTAAATGCATCCAGAATGTACTCAAGAAACAAGAGATACGCTTGTATTTCTGAATTTTGCATCAGAGATAATAAAGCAGCCCCAGACTTTGATTTCTTGCTCAATTGCTCTTCTTGTAAAAATTTTAACAACACATCCCAATTTTTAGTCTAGCCACGCATGCATGACGTGAAAGCCATCGCGTTTCAGACAGTTTAAAAATTTTTCTACATGTTTCATCAAAACAAAATGATTTTTGGAATTGCTCAAAAATACACGCGCGCTTGGGACTGTTAGAGATAAACAATGCCACTTTTCGCAAAAGTTCCTCGCATGCTTCAGGAATTGCGCTGCAAGCTGCATTTGCTACTAATGCAGATGCGTGACAAGGACATGGCATCGTTATCAAACTTTTGCAATGTTTTTGTAATTTAATTTTAAGTGATTCGTATTTTCCTGTCATAACAGAGGCGTTATCACAGAAAAGAGCGAGAATGTTTGAAAACGGAATTTGTTTTCTTTTTCCACATTTCGGCTCTAAAATTTGTAAATAATTTTTCGACACTACAATCACTCGCGTCCAAATGAATTAATTCTAATAATTCCATTTCGAACATTCAAAGTCTGAGGATCGACGTATCGTACAAGAAACGTCATCCATTTATCATTAGTTGAATCAGATGTTTCGTCAACAAAAATAGAAAATTTATTATTTTGTAATTTTTCGACTAACCGCTCCTGTTCGCGAACACATAAGACATTCTTTATTACTTTCGGTGCTTTATTCCAATTCATCGTCATACTTTTCAAGACTTCCGGATCTTCTCCGAGGTCTCGAAAAAAACTTAAGATTGATTCTGATGTTTTAAATGGTATGTTTTCCTCGGCAATTAATGCTGCAAATTTGATTTCCGTGATTTTTTTTCCAATCTTCAAAAGGCACAGGTTCTTCGTCATGCGTATTCAAATCTACGCTGAAGCCCCTTTTCTGACACTCCGAAACATGTTTCTTGCTGTCAGAATGCCGCATAAGCTTGTCGAAACCACATCGAAGCTTTAGATTGCAGAAGGAACAAAAACAATTGAAAGGATCGTTCGGGATTGTTTGCAGCCATGGTTTGAATTGTTCATTTTCAAGCCATGAATGGCAAAATTTCCTTTCACAAGGTTCCTTTTCAATGATATTTACTTCATCAGAGCAATTATTTACCATGTTAGTTCGATGAGCTTTCGATTCAGCATGCTTAAAAACTCCTGATGAGCAAGAAAACGTTTTATTACAAGGGATACAAAGATATGAACTATCATCATTAGGAACTTTTTAAATCCAAGATTTACATTTCTCGTTTTCTAGCCAATCATGAGAAAATGTACGTCTTTTTGCGTGCTTAGAATCTACGCATTCCATACTGAAGAATACAAAAATACAAAAGAAACAATTAAAGAAAGATATAAAACAAAGAAAAACAGCAAGTAATGAAAAAAAGATAAAGTGTAACTGTAAATACTTTTACAAGAATGCACACTATTGTCTAGAAAGAGGGAGAGAAAAAGCGTCTTTTGTGGACGGGTACCGCTGAATAACTGGTGTATCCACAAATAAAAATATACTGTGATCTTTATTCAAAATCTTCAATGTACACTATGTACAGAGGTACCTTTCGGTACTATTGAAAATGCTTTATGGCGCCTTGCGGCGCGTGTACGCTGGGTGTAAGTGTGTACTAGTCTTCGCTGTCCGTGTCGGATCCAAACAGCTGCTGCTGCAGCTTAGGGTTGATCCGCTTGGCCCGTTTGGCTCGCTTATGTCCGGGTGTCCTCGGCAGTGGGCTGATGGGCGGACGAACCCTGCAGAGTTCCTCCACCGGTGGTAACGGCTCCAGTGGCAACGGTGGCCAAATCTGAGTCGCGACGTCGCTGACCGGATGTCGTCTGGGATCTCGGCTAACGATAGCAGCTGCTCCGGGCTCGTCCGGCTGGTCCAGTGGTATCAAGTGCCACGGTGCGAGAGTAATACCCTCATCCAAGGG
>NW_017300077.1:20942-25860 GCF_001594075.2 Trachymyrmex cornetzi | reverse complement strand
CCAGCCGGGCGCCTCAGTAGCGGTGCTGCTACGAGCGCGCCCGGTGGGTTGAATGTGGCAAGTAAGCTGCCACAGCGTCTAACATCGTAACCATCAAACTATTATAATACTACATTCAAAATAAATCCTACTGCAAAAGAAAAATTACTTTACACGTTAAATTATACACAGAACACAAATAATAATCTAACGATATAATTTTCTAATCACTACAGGAATCTAATTTCACTACAGGAATTTTAGGAATCTCTAATCGCATACGTGCTAAGCATAAAGCGAGTAGAAACAAATACAGATCGCGAAAAAAGATAATTTCATGTCTATGGGAGTTCATGAAGTTTGCGCTGGTTGCGCGGCAATCGCACAATGGTAGCGGTCTCACTTTTCATCGCGCCCTGATGCAAAGTTTTCCCGGAATTTTTATATAAATAATTACATCTACGAAAAATACTGAGAAAGTTTATATTCTTTTTGGAACATTTAGTATTCAATTTCTGATATATTAAAAAATATGTAATACTTATTTCCTCGGTGGTCTAATGGCTTAGGATGCTCGTACGGTTTACAAGAAATCCGGGTTCAGGTCCCGGCCGAGGTAATATTTTTCGCAATAAATTTATTAATAGTTTTAATATATTAACATCTTTATAATATGTGATGCTTGATGGTAGCATCAAAATTATTAAATTGCTTGTCAATTTAATTCGCGATTACTAGAGTAGTTTTAATTGCGTTTATTTAGTCTGGAAAAATAATTCGGCGCGCAGTTTGTGAAAAAGATTACAATATGGTATATATGCAAGTACATATATAGTGTATATTAGTAATTCAAGATTGAATTATTTAAAAAGCAACGAAGATCCAGCTTCGACCGTAATAGGCATTTTAAATTTCTAGTATTGATTGTGTTTCTCACATATACGGTCTAAAAATAAAGATATTGTAACACTTACATATTTTTTGAAAATCGCAAACAATTAATATTTCGTAAACTGTCGCGTTTTAAAATCATTTGTGCTATTAATGGAAGGGTTATATGATTATTAAAATTTATTAAAATCGTTATCTAGAATGTGTGTGCATGTCTCTTTATTCTTTACACAGGAATACGCCGAGCGGCCGAGAAAGTACATTTTCGGTTTTCGGTCGCTTATAACAAGCGACTAGAAGAGGAAGCGAGACAGCGAGAGAGAGCGGCCGTCCTTTTCGCTCTAATACTCGCTTGTGTTTACGATTTACTGGTAGAGCGAGAAGGACGGACGCTCTCTCTCGCTGTCTCGCTCGCTCTCGCGCAGCGGCGAAGTCGGCCGACTCGCTGCCAGTAGGTGTCTGCTTGGTGCGGGTAAAAGTGGTGGGGCGGGTTTTCCGTGTTGCCGGGGGCCAAATGTGCATCACTGGTCGCCGCACGGAGCGTTAGAAAGAGATCACAAATACGTTGACGCTACGCGACAACGTTCCGATACCAATACGCGGGGCAACAATTAAGCGACAATATTTAACGATAGTGACCAGACTGTGGCTTAGGCGGACGCGGAAACAACTATAATGGACTTATACTGCGTAGTCGAGGGAGGCGGTGCGCGTAGACGATATTACCGCGAGAAATCTGACGCAATCGCAACTTTGCGTGCGCTTTGTAAATGATAGCCGACATCGATACCGATACGCGCCTTCCTGACAGGAAATTGGCTTACAGTTTTGATGACGCCCGTCTCACCCCGATAATCCTCCTGGCTGCTCTCTGTGATAGATCTTTCCGGTCGTCCCGACTCCTTTTATGTGTTCTCGACTCGGTAGCCACAGCACAAGTGCCGGGCGCTGATCCTTCCGGGGACACGCAGGGATGGCTATTTCCCACGAGAGAGCCTAATCGCGCCTAATTGGCTCGTGGCTCCGCGGCTCCGCGAATAGCGAGCTGCTTGTCGCTAACGTATCCTGCGCTCTGGCGCGCGAAATTTAATTTGGGGCCGTAGGGTTTCTTCGGCTCCTTCGGGAACTCTCCCTGATTTCCTGCATGCAGGAAACTTGCATCTTGGTGGCGGCGTCCCCGTGGTCGGTGTCTCCTTATCCGGCCGAGGTTTCAGCCCCTCAAGGGAGGTCTCCACAAGCTCCGTCGTGGGAGTCTCTCGCCGACACTTGGGCGTAAAGTGGCCATCTCTGGCTATTGTCCTTGCGGTCTTTTCATTGGATGCGCCTGTAATGCGATGTAATGAGCGACGGAAATTTCGACATAAAGTGACAATTATTAAAGCGTAGAGCGATATCACCTGCGTGCCACTCTCTCGATAAGATGCTGTGCGTCCCGGCCAATCGTTCCTCTTCTACTCCGCATCTGAACCTCTGTTGGCTGTCCTTCTTCCTCCTCTGGTCCGATGAGACGGCTCGTGATACACAAGGCTGCAAAGGGGTCACCAACTATCCTGTAAAACTCGTAGTATGATAGCGCACGGAAAAACGAAAAAAAGAAATTCGACGTAGAATAATAAGATTTTATTCGGACAGACAGGAAATTAAATACTAAGTATAAGCATATTCGGGCTTATGACGGTCAAAACTAGATCTTTTTGCCTAAATAATTCCCAGTGAATTATCTATATCCTATATATGTACATGCATATATATCATATTTTTGTAGTTATTCAAACTGCGCACCGAAATTTTTCCGGACTTTATCTAACGCAATTAAACTGCTGTAATAATATCACAATTTAAATTAAATTGACAATGTGCTGAAAACCTTAAATAAATTTATTGCGAAAAATATTACCTCGGCCGGGACTTGAACCCGGATCTCTTGTAGTCCGTACGAGCGTTCTAAGCCATTAGACTACCGAGACGTTTAAAGTAGTTTAATTGCGTTAGATAAAGTCCGGAAAAATTTCGGCGCGCAGTTGAATAACTACAAAAATATAATATACAGTACCGGTCAAAAATTTAGACTCAGCATTTGAAATGATACATTTTCGTAAATAACATTGACTTTGACGGTATTGAAACATTGAATCTCAACCAAAACGTTGATACATGCTATTTGATAGCCATTTGTTTACGTATTCATGTTCACTTGTTATGATTGTTTTGTTCCGTGTTTATTTCGAAACGAATGTTCACATTACATGCGTCGTTTTAGTCTGGCTCCGTTACTGCTAAGTTCTCTCAGTGTGTTATTATTACCAATTTTCTTTTATTCTCTTTGTCTAAGGTAAGTTTAACTAACTTAGTTATATTTCCAGTGGAAATTTACAATGGAAATCATATGTTATATGTAAATACAAATCATAGAACAATCGAGATATTTATGTATGTATACACTATTTATTCCGTTTATAGTGCACGAAATGAGTCGAAAAAAAGAATTAAACGTGAAAACACGCGCCGTAATTGTAGCACTACATAAAGAAGGATATTCTACATGACAAATATCATCGAAAACTAAGGTTTCACAGTTGTGAGGACGTTGAGAAGAAAGTAAGAAACCGGGTTAAACACGAGCCGTCATCGTTTTGGAAGACCCAGAATAACTTCGAAAAGTGAAGATAAGTTCATTTGTGTCCAAAGTAAGCGTTTGCGAACTCGTACTGCACCAGAAATTCGCAAAGAACTGAATGCTACCAGAGAGAAGCCAGTATCTGTAACGACTGTCCAACGCCGACTTCGTGATCATGGATTAAAAGGATGTGTAACTGCTAGGAAACCACTACTACGTAAACAAAATAAAGTCAAAAGATTGCAATGGGCTAAGAAACATAAAAACTGGTCGATTAATCAATGGAAAAAAGTATTATTTACAGATGAATCAAAGTTCGAAATTTTTGGGGGAAAACGTAGGCAGTACGTTCGTCGCCAGGTCGGCGAACGCATGAAAGAGCAGTGTGTAGTACCAACAGTGAAGCATGGAGATGGTTCGGTTATGGTTTGAGGGTGTTTTGCTGGAGAAAAAGTTGGCGATTTGGTAAAAATCGAAGGGATTATGGATCAACGGCAATATCACAGTATTTTACAACTCCATGCTTTTCCGTGTGGAAAGAAAATAGCTGGTCGTGGTTTTGTTTTCCAGCAGGATAATGACCCTAAATACACATCAAAATTTTGCAGAAACTACATTATCAACAAAGAAAAGCAAAAAGAGTTAAAATACATGAATTGGCCCCCTCAATCACCTGATCTGAACCCAATTGAACTTTTGTGGGATGAATTGGATAGGAACGTGCGAAAAATGAGACCAATGAATCAAAACCAACTGTGGGAGTTCCTGCAAGTATTCTGGACTAAAATTTCCGCTCTCACTCTGAAGAAATTGATAGAAAGGATGCCCAGAATATGTACAAGCCGTTTTGAAGGCTAAAGGAGGTTATTTTGAAGAGTCTAAAATGTAAATAAATTTATATATGTAATCCAATTACACAGGCCTGCAAAATTGGAGGTGTTGAAAGTTGATTGGGATTTAACTATGTTTTCTTACGTAATTTTTCGCGCTGAATCCGAATCCAGCGGCAGAATTGCTCTATCACGTCAGGTTTTTGAGAAAAGTGAGGTTAAAGGTGTCAAATTTTACATTTTTGGATATATTTGTGATTTTTTTGCTAGCGAAGTAAATTTTTTTTTCTACTTTCGTTTACGCCATCTGAAAGTGTCAACATTTATCTTCAAAATATATTTTTTTTAACGCCGTACGTTTTTTTTTCACCGAGATAATCTCTGTGTAGTCACACAAAGAAAATCATTTTTGACACAAAATGTTTGAGTGATTACGCAGAGATTAACTATGTTTTCTTACGTAATTTCGGACGCTTTGGGACAGTCCAAAATAGATTTTGAAGGGGCTGTATAGTAGTAAATGATACCATCGATGAATTAGACGACAAAAATTCTATCAATTTTTAATTGAATTTCAAATATGGCTGAAAATGGCTTATTT
>NW_017300077.1:14206-20733 GCF_001594075.2 Trachymyrmex cornetzi | reverse complement strand
AAAAAATATATTTTGAAGATAAATGTTGACACTTTCAGATGGCGTAAACGAAAGTAGAAAAAAAATTTACTTCGCTAGCAAAAAAATCACAAATATGTCCGTCAATTTTGACACCTTTAACCTCACTTTTCTCAAAAACCTGACGTGATAGATCAATTCTGCTGCCGGATTCGGATTCAGCGCGAAAAATTACGTAAGAAAACATAGTTAAATCCCAATCAACAAAACCATGCAGGCCTGTGTTATTTTTGTGGTAATTTTCAGTTCATCAAAATAACCAAAGAGTCGACATATTGTAGGAAGTTGTAGACGTGTTCGTTCGAACCATGTTCCATGAAACGCGTTAATTTTAAAATTGCACGTTACTTTTTGCCGTTTCCGATTTTTAACCACTTTATAATAATGCTTTTTACAATGAAATATATTTTCATTAACATTAGTCAATATTAATACATTTTGACATTTTGGACATATTATTTCATTACGCACAACTTTTTTTTTCAAACGGAAAGTTCCACAAACAGTTTAAATTGTAAGTTATATTAATAAACTCATGTAAATGCATTTTTAACGTTCGCTAAACGTTTTACTTGTATCAAAGCAATCAAACTGACTGACTGACTGACACACACTGATCAAAATCGTTCAAAAACGCCCCTTTGCAGAGGGGGAGGGGGGGGAGAGTCGGAGGTGTGAGTCGTGTGCCCCTAAAGCGGGGGGATGGTAAGAGTCGTTTCGTGTGGAAAATCGCAAAAGTTGTAGGAAGTTGTGGAATATATTTTAAAGCAGGAAATCTGGTTTCATTATCATCATATAGTAAAAAGAAGAAGTTATTTCTTTAACTTCTCTTGTCTACAACTTTTTAACGAGTAGCGTCCGATGGCTAAAACTTCCTCAAGGTCACTCAGAGCGATGACCTTGACAATATATGTCAAGGTCAAGATCATTGGTGGGGACTCCCCTAAAGTACATAATAAATTACTGAATTTTGAAACTATGGGTAAAAAACTTTCGAATATAAACTTAACGTACGGTATTATAAAAATTTTTTTTTTTATGTGAATATTCTGGATTTTGTTGCTATTATGATATTTTAGTCTTTAGTAAAATTAGTAAAAGTAATAGGGCTACGAGTCTGATAATCAAAGTTTATAAAAATAGATGGTATGTGAAGTAAATAAAACGAAGAAGTACAACAATAACATATATAATCTTTCGCGCAAATATAAAAGTAATAACAGACGTACGTTTCGGTCAAACTCAGACCATTATCAATGTTTAAGACGGCGCAACAAATATCAAATAAGTCCGTTAATATGAAAAATTCTCTCAATCACATAACAATAAATTTGGTTTACAAAAAAATTAATTAATAAAACGATTATAAGTAGTAAAAGTTCTGTGTAACATTATGAAAATTGTAAAACGCTGAACGTATAATGTGTGAAAAAAGTGATGAGCCAACTATGTGGTCAGAAATGTCCAGATAAATGAATTTGTAGAATACCAAAGGAAGCTGTTATAATAAAAAGACCTTACTTAAATAGTGTCTATTAAAAATTATCAAAAAATACTATGAACATATCATATTAAAATAAAACAAAAATTATAAACAAAATATATAAAACTGCTAAATATAAAAAAGTACCTTAATATTATATGAGAGTAACACTGTCGAATCCATAGCGGAAATAAGATACAATATATTAGATATTGAGTTTGGACTGGAAAATCGTGCAGAGAAACTAAGTTATCTCAATCGAGTGTAGTGATAATCTGAGAGCGACACACATCAGGGAGCAAACCACAGGCATAGGAATAAGAAGAACGTAAGAGGGGATAGGACAGGAAGGAGGAGGGGGATGAGTAAATGAACGTTAAGAGGGAGACAAAGCTTGTATAATGTTCGAATACGAATCTGGTAAGGATTCCGTATCTTGCATTTTATTAATGCCATGTTTTTGTCTCTTTATGTATATCATTTCTGAAATGAGTCTCTTGCCATATGAGGCTTCGTTGTCTAAAATTTTAGCTTCATCCCATTTAAAATTATGATCAAAAGTGATTCTATGATCAGTGATAACAGAAGGTGAGCCCGAGTTATTACGAATGTCTGATTGATGTTCTTTTAATCTTGTGCTCAACTTTCTCTTCGTCTGGCCAACGTAGCTGGCCTCACAGTTATTACAAGAAATTTTATACACTATATTTTGATTTGACAAAAAATCAAGCTTATCTTTACCCCTCCTGATAATGCCTTTCAGTGTGTTCGGAATAGTGAATGCTAATTTGCAATGAAACATGGTAGATATAGGTAGGAAACTTTCGGAGATAGACTTTACATATGGAATGGTGAAATATTTATCTCTAATCAAAGGATTGTTTTTCTTTTTCTCATTATTAAGAGTATGGTATTTTATTCTATTGTTAACTGTAGTAAAAATGTAGGATAAAGGATAGCAATTTTTGAGAAAGGCATCAATGACATTAATTAAGTTCTTTTGTATGAAAATTGGGTGTGACAATGTTAAAACCTTGTCTATAGAACTAATCAGAGTACCTTTTTTGTGGCAATTGGGATGGTTAGAATGGAAATTAAGGAATCTGCCGGAGTATGTGCTCTTATGAAAAACGTCAAACATAATACGATTACCATCGATAATAATCGCAGTATCCAAAAAATTAATCCTGCCACCATCACCAAACTCCAGAGTGAACTGTAATCTCTCATGTAACGAGTTAAAAATGTTTAGAGTGTCAGGTATGTTGTCAGATGGAAGCGCAAGTATAATGTCATCGACATATCTAAAATAAAACAACGGTTTCTTTGGTAATTTTTCAATAGCAGTCATTTCTAAGTCCTGTAAAACCATGTCCGCGATTATAGGAGAGAGTGGTGAGCCCATAGGAGTCCCAAACACTTGCTTATAAGTTTTCTTATTAAAAGTGAAAAAAGTTGACTCTAAAATAAATCGGATAGCAATAATAAATTCATCTAATGTGACTCCCGTATTCACAGAAATGTGTTCCCATCTCCTGACAATGCTATTAATAGCTAATTCTATAGGAATGTTAGTGAAAAGGGAAACCACATCAAACGAAGCCAAAACGCAATCAGGATCAAACTGTAATCCATTCAGTTTTTTAAATAATTGAAAACTGTCTTTAATGTAACTAAAAGATTTTGGTATACTATTATTTATAATATTATGTAAAAAAAGAGAAAGTTTATATAACGGACTATTAATGCAGGACACAATGACTCTTAGTGGATTACCCCTCTTATGTATCTTAGTGAGGCCATAAGCTCTTGGAGTAACACCCTCAGTTGTAAGAAGTTGCCGATACACCACATCATCAATGTAACAATTACGCTTCCATCTAATCAACAAACTTCGTGTATCACGAGTAATTCTCCTAATTGGATCAGTCGTAACAGGCTCGTAGGTACTCAGATCTGAGAGTACCCCCTCCATTTTTTCAATGTATTCATCTTTATTAAGAACCACAGTGACATTCCCCTTGTCAGCATTCGTAATCAATAAATTGGGATGAACTTCAATAAATTTTTTCGTGACATTAAGCCAATTGTGAATTAATTTATCGTGACTATTAAATGACGGAAAATTATTTTGAAACCTATTTAATATTGGAACCGAGTTATTCCTGACAAAATTAATAATATTCTTGGGTCTCCCATTAACGTTACATTCAATTTGCTTAATAAAATCCACCAAAGTTTTTTCTTTATTAAATTTACTGACCGGCAATCCGAATCTCTCTCCAAGCTGTAACAAATAACGAACTTCAAGAGGAATGTCACTGTCACTAAGGTTCACAAACCATTTCTCGTGCAATGTATCAATAGTAGACGCATTCCCAAATAAATTCGGTTCAATGGTCACATTCACCGAGTCTAAACCACTAGGAATATTATTATTTTTTAATAGTTGGAACACATTAACATTTGTATCATTAACATTCGACACTGAGCACGAGAAAGAAATAGGTTTAATACCCGATCTAGAAGCACTCAAACTCTTATTTTTCAACCATCCGATCTTTTTATTAATCCTGTGAGTATGTTCAGTAAAATATAAATCACTAATATGATCCAAATACTTGAAAAACTCACAACAGAGCGAAATAGGTAACAAACAATGAACTCCATTAGATAACTCATAAATGTCCACTCTGGTGCGGTGTAAGTGGGTGTAAGCATCTTTTAATTCACACTGCACGACCCTCCTCACAAAATTAGTCTTCAGTATATCCAATCTCTTATAGAACCGATCATTATAAAAGTTACCGATATTACAATTAAAAAGCCTGTGTAAATGTGGTGGAACAATGTTAGATCTTAAACAAAAATTTAAGAATTTTATTCTAATCCTAATATTAATGCTCAGCTTTACCAAATTACAAAGTCTTTTCACATAATTGCAAGTTTTAACGCCAAAAATAGATCTGATGAGAGAGAAAGAAAATTGTATATTAAAATGAAAACGCATAATTTCGCCTGCGTGAAATAATTGACAATATTAATAAGACTCAATAAATTAAAAATTAGTAAAAGTAATAGGGCTACGAGTCTGATAATCAAAGTTTATAAAAATAGATGGTATGTGAAGTAAATAAAACGAAGAAGTACAACAATAACATATATAATCTTTCGCGCAAATATAAAAGTAATAACAGACGTACGTTTCGGTCAAACTCAGACCATTATCAATGTTTAAGACGGCGCAACAAATATCAAATAAGTCCGTTAATATGAAAAACTCTCTCAATCACATAACAATAAATTTGGTTTACAAAAAAATTAATTAATAAAACGATTATAAGTAGTAAAAGTTCTATGTAACATTATGAAAATTGTAAAACGCTGAACGTATAATGTGTGAAAAAAGTGATGAGCCAACTATGTGGTCAGAAATGTCCAGATAAATGAATTTGTGTAGAATACCAAAGGAAGCTGTTATAATAAAGACCTTACATAAATAGTGTCTATCTTATTTGTTATAATAAAAAGACCTTACATAAATAGTGTCTATCTTATTTGATATTTATTGCGCCGTCTTAAACATTGATAATGGTCTGAGTTTGACCGAAACGTACGTCTGTTATTACTTTTATATTTGCGCGAAAGATTATATATGTTATTGTTGTACTTCTTCGTTTTATTTACTTCACATACCATCTATTTTTATAAACTTTGATTATCAGACTCGTAGCCCTATTACTTTTACTAATTTATAATTTATTGAGTCTTATTAATATTGTCAACAATTTTAGTCTTTCTTATATTGTTGAGAAAATCGAAGGAAATGGATACCTATTGTTTAAAAATGTATAGATAGCATTAGTTAGATTTTTTTTGTGAAACCGTGGGTGAGACAGACGTACTATTCTGTCCATAGTACAAAAAATTATGCTATTCTTGTGACAAAGCGGATGGCTTGAATAAAAACTAAGGAATTTATCAGAACAAGTTGCTTTTTGATATCTATCAAATATAATTCTTTGATTTTCAACAATATCATTGTGTCAAGAAAGCTTAATCTCCCATTAGTACCAACTTGTAATCTATCATGTAATGAATTACAATTTTTTTTGTATGTCATTCAACTATTCGGTTGGTGCAGCTAAAATAATTTTATCCAAATATCGAAGATAAAACAGTAATTGTGTAGGTAATTTTTTGATTGCTAATTGTTCCAAATTTTGTAAAACTATGTTAGCAATAATTGGAGACATAGGTGAACCCATAGGGATGGCAAAAATTTGCTTGTAATATTTGTTGTTAAATGTGAAGAAAATAGAATTCAAAACTAAACGAACAGCAATAAAAAATTCTTCTAATGGTATGCTAATTTTCTCAGAGATATGATCCCATCTCTTGATGATGCTATTAGATGCAAGTTCTATGGGAACATTTGTAAACAGAGAAACGACGTCTAAAGAAGCTAAACTATAGTCAGACTTAAAAGGTACTCCATTTAATTTTTATTGAAAAGAATTAAATGATCTTTTTAATGGATATCCAATCTTATGGAATCCAATCTTACCTTCAGTTTTACGATCGGACTTTATTTACGCTTTATAGAGAGTAAAAACTGCAAATAGGTCCGATTTACCCTTATTGTAATTACAACTTTCCTTACTGTAATTACAATTAAAATAATCGTTGAGTTCTAATTATATTTAATTCAATTACAGTTACAATTGTAATTACATACAGTTACTTTCACAATTATATTAGGCAAAATTATAAGTTGAATATAGTGTTACGTCCAAGCCCTTGGAAATGCGTTTAAATGGGAGAGACAAGGATGGAGTTATAGAGGGTATGGAAGGACGTTTAGACTTTATCTCGCAGGTATTCACGCAGTGGCGAACACCTGAGAGTCGGACGCACTTCTTATCGCTCCGGAATATGGGTCAACGTCCTGAAGGGACGCTATAACGCCTATTTCCTTGAGCAGTGCGTACGTCGGTCCAATTTTGAGTCAAAGAAATGAATCTTT
>NW_017300077.1:9280-12422 GCF_001594075.2 Trachymyrmex cornetzi | reverse complement strand
TATTGCGGGTCTCTCGATTCTAGGCAAACAAGATTTTGTGGCTGGAAACTTCTCTCGGATTTGTGTTATCACTTGGATTTGTTCATATCTTACTTCGTTAATTGAACGGTCGCGAAACGAAGAAATCGTGGAGTCCACCGGACGTAACAATAGAGTTGAACGTAGATCACACAATTTAAATGTAATTTATTTAATAATGTAATAAAAATAATCCAAATATTATGTAATTGTATGTACTTACAGTAGAACTACAATTACTCATAATTATTTATAGGATTGGCAATTAACGCGTTACTTGTAACGCCACTATTTTGTTGATCGTTACCTTGTTATAATAACGATTTGATAATGACATTGTGAATTTTTTATGACGTAATGGAGGCATTCTTTTACAAACCGAACACTTTTTTTTTTCGACATTTTTAAATCGCTTCAAACTTTTTTTACCAATTGTAGGTATAAAATAAGCGAACACGTGTATCGGAATTTTTTTTTAAAAAATTTATTTTCGAAGAAATAGCGATTTTAAATTTTGAGTTTTGCCTTTTATGATAATTTTCAAGTCGTCGTATCTACGTCGTTTTTTACAGTAGAACAATTTTTTTTTTTATTTCAAACGCTATTACATCAGCTTTTTGATGAAATTATGTTCCTAACCTCAACTTTAAAAAAAATACTTTTTTCTGCAAATTAAATCTTAAAAGTTAATTTTGACCATGACACCCGGAGTTAATTTATTTTTTACAAATACTATCGGATTCCTCGGAAAATTTACTTAAAAATGTGAAAATTTCAGAATGGCGTTTTTAAAACTCGCCTGGGAATTAATTAAATAGTCCAGCAACTCGAGGACACGCGCGCGGCGAGCGGGCGCTAACTTTCTCGTTCCGAGCGGCGCTTGCGATATCTGCATGTCTCGTACGATATTTTCAACTTTTCAGTTTGCCGGACTATTTAATTAATTCCCAGGCGAGTTTTAGAAACGCCATTCTGAAATTTTCACATTTTTACGTAAATTTTCCGAGGAATCCGATAGTATTTGTAAAAAATAAATTAACTCCGGGTGTCATGGTCAAAATTAACTTTTAAGATTTAATTTGCAGAAAAAAGTATTTTTTTTAAAGTTGAGGTTAGGAACATAATTTCATCAAAAAGCTGATGTAATAGCGTTTGAAATGAAAAAAAAAAAAATTGTTCTACTATAAAAAACGACGTAGATACGACGACTTTAAAATTACCATAAAAGGAAAAACTCAAAATTTAAAATCGTTATTTCTTCGAAAATAAATTTTTTAAAAAAAATCCCGATACACGTGTTCGTTTATTTTATACCTACAATTGGTAAAAAAAGTTTGAAGCGATTTAAAAATGTCGAAAAAAAAAGTGTTCGGTTTGTAAAAGAATGCCTCAATGGTAACATCAGAGTTAGAAAAGTCAAATGTTACTTGTAACAGGTTGAAAAAGTCATTCATTACTGAAAAAATAATTCCTAATTTATAACGTGTTACTTTTTACTCATTACTTTTACTTGTTAATTGTTACGCGTTACTCGTTACTTATTAATTTTTTCAGTAAGTAACGTATAATGGTGACAAGTTATTTTTCAAAGTGACTCTTCTAACTTAAACACAATCTTAGCATTTAGTTAGTTTCTTTTTTCATTTATTACATACCGAAGATAGAATGAAGCAACGCATAAGCGCTCAATCTTACACGTTGCTTCATTTTACTTTCGTTATGTAATAAATAAAAAAAGAAGATGGAATGAAGTTTACAGCGTGAGCGCCCAAAGCGGGTGGATCTCATGTCTACGAGTGTGATACGCTCCTAAGCGTTGAGCGGTATTTGGATTGCGAGCGAGGCGATGAGAAGAATGGAAGGTGGAACCGAGTCGAAAATCGACTGAGAAGTGCAAATCGTACCGAGCCCTGCTATAAAGCATTAATTGCTCTTATTCTAATTACAATTACAGTTACTCAATTAACAATTAAATAATTGTAATCTGTTCGCAATTATTTTTCGCAATTACTTCATTTAATCGTTTTCGGCAATTAATAATTACAAAATATAATTACTAATTGAATTAAGAATTACATTGTAATTGTAATTTGTAATTGTTAATTGAATTACAGTTTTGCACTTTTATTCAAATTAGTATTTTTATTTGTTGCTCATTTGTTGCTAAAAAGTTGCCAAAGAAATAAATTTGTTGCTTTGCAGGTTTTCTTAAAAATGATGTTACACTAAAGGAAGATTAAGTTAGCGGAACATTATACATATATAATAACAAAGTCGTTCTATGTAAAAATAACGTAGGAATTTGTTGCTAATTTATTGCTGTTGAAATATCCTAATTTTGAATTCATTACCTACGAAATAAAACAAAATAAATATAATAATAGGGCATACAAGAGTCAATTAAATTAAATTATATATTAAAAAACGAAATATTACATATTTCGGTCTTTTAATTAGATCCTCTTCAGTAGCGGGATTCCGTAACTCCTTAACGACGACAATTGTTATCGTTAGCTATCGACAATTGTCGTTTACGTGACCGACTATTGTGATTGGAAGTGATTCTGTAACATTGCCTTGACCATCATAATCGATGCAAAAATCGTTACTGATTCATTGAAATAATTCGATAAACGTGCAACGTTGCCAGATTTTAAGCAGTTAAAATCTAGTAACCCTTTCGAGGGATTTTAAATAAGAAAATAAATATAATAAAAACTCTCGAAATTGTCAAAATAAAACCATAAAAGGGGGCTAATGAGAGTATAGTCGCTGATCGTTTTGCGATGAATAAGTTAATTAATTAATTAATTAGCATCTTAATTAATTTTAAGTCTAAGATGCACTGATGATGGCTCGAATGGATGCCGAAACGTATGGATGCTAATTAATTAATTAATAAACTTATTCATCGCAAAACGATCAGCGACTATACTCTCATTAGCCCCCTTTTATGGTTTTATTTTAAATAAGAAACGTTGAAAACTTTAGATCACGATATATTCTTATCTTACAGTGTGCTTTAGATAGATTTCGTTCATTTAAAAATTTATGGAGTGTGTAAATTTCAATTACTAATACTAATTTTAACGAAGTGCACTATAATTTATAAATTATAAAATAA
>NW_017300077.1:0-6859 GCF_001594075.2 Trachymyrmex cornetzi | reverse complement strand
TATTGCAACCGCACTCACGAATGCGCGTTCGCAGCCTGTTCTTTATAATTATCGATAATTCTATGCTAGGAATTCGTCCAGCCTTAGAAGAAACCGAAGTTCCTTCCTCGTCCGTCCGCTTCGATACACAGTACACAATCTCAAGAACGATAATTGGGCGCGAGCGAGCGTGCCACTCTTACTCAAAATTACTTAGATTATTTTCTTAGTTTATAATGCAATTTTACATTATAAACTGCCAACGTCGACGGTCCTCTCAACCGGCAGCTCAGCCTCGAAAATGGCAGAAGGGGCGGTTCGTGATTGAGTACAGAGGATCGTTGGAGGAACGAACGGGGCGGCGATAAGAAATAACACAGTACTTAATAGAAATAAAATATCAAATATATTCTGTAAATCTCTAGCTCGACAAGGTGGTGACAGTATTGAGCGATAGAAAGGTATTTCAATGTGTACTTTTCTCGGTACTCTCCCGACAACGTAGAACAATGATATTAATTATTAGCAGCACGAGCTCACGCCTCACAAGGATAATTCTAGTAATATCTCTCGAACAAAAGTTCGGTCCTTTGATAGCCGCGATAGATAACGGTTACGGCGTAACATCAAACACGACGTGACCTCGTGCGTGCTCGCGGGGATTCCCAGTCGCCGCATGGAGCGTTAGAAAGAGATCACAAATATGCTGACAACATTGCGATATAGAGATACAATACGACTATTGCGCGATAACATTTAACGATAATGACTAGGCTGTGGCTTAGACGGATGCGAAAAAACTTTAACGGAATTATCGTACTGCGTAGTCAGGCGGCGCGCTCATACGACATTAACGCGAGAAAACTGACGCCATCACAATTTCGCGTGCGCCGTATGACTGAAAACGAAACCGACAATAATACGCGTCTCCCTACAAGAAATTGGCAACCTTACAATTGAGGGACGTCCGTCTCGTCCGGTAGTCCTCCCTGGCCGTTCTCTGCATGCTATCTCGGTCGTCCTGAATCCTTCGCCCATACAACGAATACGTTGCCGTTATCGAAGCCACAGCACAAGTGCCGGGCGCTGATCCTTCCGGAGGCACGCAGTGATCGCTTTTCCCCACGAGGAGATCTAATCGTGCTTAATTGGTGCGTGGCTCCGCGAATAGCGTGCTGCTGGTCGCGAACGTACTCTGCGCTCTGGCGCGCGGAATTTAATTTGGGGCCGCAGGATGTTTTCGGCCGCTTCGGGAACTCTCCCTGATTTCTTGCAAGAGACTTGCATATTGATGGCGGCGTCTCCGTGGTCGGTGTCTTCTTATTCGTCGCGGTTTCAGTTCCGCAAGGGAGGTCCTCGCAAGCTCCGTCGTAGTGGGCCTATATGAAGTTAGCTCCCCACTTTTTGAATTCACTTATTTTGAGAATTGTGCTGAATTATGCTAGGTTTGTGCTTGAATATTAATGTCAAAATACGAAAAATACGTTAAAAAATTAAAAAAAACCGTAATTTAGGTCAGCCCCCCATTTTGCGATTTTTTCAATTTTTAAGATTGTGCTAGGTTGTGCTAACATTGTGCTAAAGTGGTATTTACAAATAATGACAACAACAGAAGATATGGCAAAAAACGATTTTTTACAATTCTGAATAAAAATAACGCTAACATTCGTATGCGTTATTTAAATACCACCAAATTGTATATCTGTGTTGTGCTAGCCTAGCACAAGTCAACAACCGTTAGATTGGCTGCCACAATAATATTAAGGGTACTTTACTCTTGAGCGCGACCGCTCACGAAAGCATTTTTTGTTCAAAATTCGGGTTTCTAACACTTTGATGTTATTAATATTGCATATCTGAGTTGTGCTAGTCTTTTTTTTTGCAGGAGGAGAAAAATCTTCGTATACCCATGGATTTTCTCCCCCGAAGGGAGCAATGGTCTAAATTAACCATCACCCCTTCGGGGGCCTTCCATCCGCAGGAAGACACCCAGCAACTGAGCCTGCGGGCGTGCCGGATTCAACCGGTCCGTGTTTTGGGAGACCAAGGTCCCCCAAACTCACCAGACTGGCCGCCTACCGACTAAAAAACTCTCCCTATCGCATCTACGCGAGCCTTTACTGCCGGGCACCCGGAACCACCGAAGTATTACTTCAGGCACCCAGCAGCTCATGAGCTTTCGCTCCATACCTTTGCTCGGTATCATACTTGTGAATCAAATTTCCTATATTTAGTATACCAGTGTATGTGCGAACACTATTTCGCCGCTGATCTCGAAATTTGTTACATGTATGTTAACAAATCATTTTTCGGTTCTCTATACCTTAGCTATTAGCTTCTTACTTAGTTTATTACTTAATTAATTTATTGGTTAATTACTATCGCTTGGAGAAAGGAGAGCCCGCGCCGCTGCCTGTCGGGCTCTCTCGGCTTCCTCTTTTTGTATCATGATTGTTTTACAATACTGTGAGAAAGCTTCCCAGTTACAATTATTATTTACTATCTTTCTGATTACTCTGCCTAAGGGAGAGATCATCCCCAATCACCTTTGATAAATAATTCTTCTCTCTCTTCTTTCCAGGCGGGACATTCTTCTAATGTATGTTACGCGTCGTCCTCTTTATTCTCAGTACAGTGTAGGCATATGGTTGTCTTCGCTTTTTCGATCCTATGAAGGAATTTCGTGAAGCATCCATGCCCTGTTAGTATTTGTGTCATGTGAAAACTCACACGTCCATACTTTCTATGTAACCAGTCTTCTGAGGAGCCAGTGCCTCCTTAACTCTCCTGTCATAGCCTGTCCCTCAAAGTACCTTATCCTTCCATGTGGCCACCGCATGATCTGTTGTTTGCTTCCTTAAGATATCTTTGGATTTACTTGTTAATTCTACTCCTCTGCTTCTTAGCTCTTTTTCCTGTTGTACATTTTTTAATATTTTATTGCCAGTATATCGATCGGTATTGATCTGGCAATCAAAGTAACCGCTTCATATGCCGCAGTTCTGTATGCTGACACTACTCCGTTTGCTTTTTTTTTGAGCATTTCTGAGTATATTTTGCACCTTTTTATTCTTCGTTAGATCTTCTGCCCAGATTGGAGCACCATAGAGTAGGAATGAGTAAAGCACCCAGGCAAATAGTCTTCTTTTTTCTTCGTGAGGACCTCTCAGATTAGACATTAGTTTACATAGAGACCCCGCTATTGCGTTTGTTTTCTCATTCAGGTATTGAAAATGTATATCAAAGTTCCATCTACTATCAATATATAAACCAAGGTATTTAATGCTAGTTGTTACGGTTAGCAGTTCACCCTGAAAAACTAAGGCCGGTAATAAACGCGGTATTTTTTTTCCCGCAAAGATAACGGCTTCCGTTTTGTTTACGGCTAATTTCAAGTCGGACCCTTTTATACATCTTGCAACAGACGCCACCGCAAGTTCAGCACAACTGGTTGCTTCCACATTGTTACGTATTGCTATGACCATTGTATCATCCGCGTAACACAATATATGACATAATTCTGTAACTTCAGTCTCTAAGATTTTACAGTATCAAAGGCAATATTCCACAGCAGTGGCCCCAATACAGAACCCTGTGGAACTCCTTTAGTCACTGGCCTGTTAACCGTTTCTAAATTCTCATTATTATATATTATCCATCTATTATCTAAATAGTTTTCTGTGATGTTCCTTAAGTATATCGGGATATTTTTTTCCTCCAGAGCACTTATTATGCATTCCCACAGAATAGAATTAAATGGTTTACTATATCTAGACTTATAGCTATTACAGTTTTACCGAAGCTGGTCGCATTTTCGATGATATCCCTAAACTTGCTAATTGCGTCTTTTGCGGAACGCTGCCTACGGAAACCAAATTGGTTCTCTGAGAGGCCATTATTATCCTCTAGATAATCGTAGATACGATTTGCTGTTAGTCTCTCGTACAGTGTTTCCCACATTCATTTAAAAGACATATGGGTCTGTACGAATTTGCTTTTTCCTCTGGTTTTCCTTTTTTCCTTAGCAGGATCATCCTTGCAATTTTCCACTTATCTGGGAACCTTCCCGTTTTCATACGTTTAAAGAAGCAGACTCTCCATGATTCTGCCATTATTTTCATCGACTCGTGTAGCATCTTCTTCCAAATACCATCCGGTCCAGGAGCCTTATTCTTCGTCCCCATTCTTTTGATAAGTGTCTGTAGTTCTGTGTTGGTGATGTTCCAATTTTCATTCCATTCTACATTTGTCTTGAGTTTCTTATTGCTCCCTCTGGAAAGAGTTCCGTTATGATCTGAGATACGAATTCATTTTCCAGTCGCTCTATTGGTGGAGCAGTTGCTGGCTGAGTTTTCCCATAACAAATTTATATGGAAAACCCCATACATCCGAGTTAATTAACGATATGAGTTCGTTCCATGCTTTCTTCTTGGAGTTTCCTATTTCTAATTTAAATTTCTTTTGTACAAGCGTGAGTTTCTCCGTTTGAGATTATCCACTAAAAGTTGATCTTTTTTCTTCTTTGCTCTCGTTAGTCTTCTCCGTGTTTTAATGCATTCCTTACGTAAGAGTTGTGCTAGCCTAGCGCAAGTCAGCACAACCGTTACATTCACTGGCATAACGATATTAAGGATACTTCACTCTTGAGCGCGATCGCTCGCGTAAGAATTTTTTGTCCAAAATTCGGGTTTATAATGCTTCGATGTGAATAATGTTGCATATCTGAGTTGTGCTAGCCTAGCACAAGTCAGCACAACTCTCAGTGTCGTCGGCATTATAATATTAAGGGCACTTTACTCTTGCGAGTAGCTTCCGGTGATCTACTTTTCTGTCAATTATTCGGTAAATTGTAATGCGTCGTAAGATGCATACATGCTGTGTACACACACATACGCGCGCGCGCGCGCACGCACGCACACACACGCGCGCGCGCACACGCACACATGCACACACACGCACACACGCACGCACACACGCGCGCGCGCGCGCGTATATATATGTATTACATTATATACAGGATGTATAAAAAGTTCCGGACCCCTTAAATATCTTGAAAAGTAATCATTTTTGAGAAAAATGTTTTATACAAAAGATGTAGGATTGAAAATGCTCTATTGACTGACATCAATTTGACCTTGGATAGTGCCACCAAGGTCAAGTCAAGGTCAAATCGATTTTTTTAAACAAAACATCCTATTTTTGATTCTAGAATATAATAGCTGTGGTCGGGAACTTTCCAAAATACTATAATAAAGCCTCTTTTTAATCAGTACTTTTCAAGTTATGAAAGTTGAAATTTGCGGAACCCCCGACATTAGCATTACCTAAGGAATAATGTAGAGATTGCCCGATTGGATTTATGAGTCATGTATGTGCCCGCGAATGTCTGTACCTCTATCTCCTCCTCTCTCCTACTCTTTCCTTCTCCTTCCTCGCCTTTCCCTCCTACTTCTTTCCATTCCCTCTCCCTCCTTCCCACCCTTTCAACAAAGCTGGAGACTACATAAGCTAGAGATCTCTCCTGTCAAGTTCACTCTTTCTATGACCTGCGATTGAGAAGGTATACTTTTTCGTGATACTTCATTCTGAGATTGCTTATCGCCACATAGTTATCTTTGTTTATGAAGTATTTATTTAAAATACTTCATAATGTTTACTGAACAGGAGCGTATATCCTTTTTAATAATGCGAGGATGAGGTGATCGTAGGAGGTCTTACGCACATGTGACAGAACTTTTCAATCAAACTTTTAGGAATGGGGACAATGGTATATCTAAATCGACTATTATTCGTACTGTACAACGTTTTGAAGAAACAGGTTTCGTAAAAGACCGTAATAGACAAGGCAGACCAGCAATAGCTACA
Source organism: Trachymyrmex cornetzi (assembly GCF_001594075.2). Taxonomy (NCBI): domain Eukaryota; kingdom Metazoa; phylum Arthropoda; class Insecta; order Hymenoptera; family Formicidae; genus Trachymyrmex; species Trachymyrmex cornetzi. The sequence goes on along the minus strand of NW_017300077.1, from coordinate 1,015 downwards.
AATGCTGATAAAAGATTGAATGTTCTACAGTCTTTTATCGAAAATCAGCGTAATTCAGTTCGCAAAGTTGCACAACAACACGACATCAATCCTATGTCATTTCATAAAATTCTAAAAAAGGAGAAGTTTCATCCATATAAGATCTATCTGGTGTAGGAACAATGTGAAGATGATTTTGATCGTCGCATTGAATTTTGTGAAAGTATGATGTTAAATATCGATAGAAATCTTTTACTTGTAGACAACATTATTTTTTTAGATGAAGCTACTTTTGAGCTAATCGGGAATGTAAATCAACATAATTGCAGATATTGAAGCGATGAAAATCCTCATTAGATGTACGAGGCACATACTCAAAATCGGCAAAAAGTCAACGTATGGGCTGGAATTTTAAATGAAGCCATTATTGAGCCTTTCTTTATTAAAGGTAATTTGAACGCTGACAATTACTTAGTCATGCTTCAAGATGAAATAGTTCCGGCAATCCGAAACATCGCTTGTCAAAACTTCAATGACATTTGGTTTCAGCAAGATGGGGCGCCACCTCACTACGGTTTACGAGTACGCCAATATCTGAATGAAGTTTTTCCGAATAGATGGATAAGAAGAAGGGATTACGTTGAATGGCCAGCACGATCGCCTGATCTAAATCCACTCGACTATTTTTTGTAGGGATATTTAAAGGGAAAAATTTATAATACTAAACCTCGAAATCTTAATGATTTACGTCAACGAATAATAAATGAATTTAGAATAATGCTTCGTGAATTCTGTAGAAATGCAGTCTTAAGTTTTTATAATCGTCTAGCACATTATCAGACTGCGGAGGGACGCCAATTTGGGTATTTGCTATAATATGTAATATTCTTTTAACCCTAGCTCGCCATAATGGGATATGACGTATCTAATGCGATTTTTCACATTGCAATTCTGTTCAGAATTAGAGCGTTAATCGCGATTATCGGACGCCCTATCAAGAAGTGTCCGGGCGTGAGCGCGGACATGTCGCTGGGGT
>NW_017300076.1:485453-486786 GCF_001594075.2 Trachymyrmex cornetzi | reverse complement strand
TTAGTTTTTACATTATATTATATAATATATATCAATCTGTCTTACTCAAACGCATACATCTGTTCTTATCTAACATATGCCAACACCATCTATCGCAAGACCGCGCAACTACCACTACACAGAATTTCGGCTCTGTTGACAGTCCCAGTCAGGGCCTGCAAGCTGTCCTTTTTGTAGAAGAGGTCACTGCGGAAAGCGCCAACTGGAGTTGGCGGGGCCGAATTAAATCAATATGGCGACCTATTCAAATGAGCTAACCTGATCTTTACGTTCCAATCAGTTCCGATATTCACTGCTAGTACTAAAAATCTGTAGTATACGTTACGTACGTATAGATTTTTAAACTGACAGTAAATATCGGAACTGATCGAAACAACCTAAATTATTTTATAGTTTTAGATATTATATAAAATAATAATTTATTGTGTGAATTAGAGAAGCACATTTCTTATTTTAAAAGATTACAAATAATTATAAAATAATGTCATACTAAAAGAAATAATTAAAAGGAGAAAGATATTCTTATTTTAATTATATAGAGGCAAAATGCTAAAAGCTAATAGAAATAAAGAACATAGAAAAAATTTACAAAAATTATTTATTTTATCCTGTAAATATAAATTATATTCTGTACAATAATAAACTATATATTCTTTAAACTTTATAGAATATAATTTATATGCAATATAAACAATATTAGATACATAAAAATAATAAAAGTAAATACAAGAATATACATGTAAAAATCTAACATACCTGTTAGATTTAATTTTTCATAATTCGTCAACAACATAATACATGTAAACATTGGCTTAGACAGGCTTAGATGTGGATGGGCTTAGAGCTACTTATTCTATTCTTCATATTTGTGTGTGTTAGAACTGCTTAGAACCATTGTTGACCTTCTTCTTCTTGTTATTAATTTAATTGGCCCAGGCCCTTTTACCTGTTAGATTTAATTTTTCATAATTCGTCAACAACATAATACATGTAAACATTGGCTTAGACAGGCTTAGATGTGGATGGGCTTAGAGCTACTTATTCTATTCTTCATATTTGTGTGTGTTAGAGCTGCTTAGAACCATTGTTGACCATTGTGCATCATGCTTACAACCATAGGTTTTGGCTACATTTGTGAGAGCATACTTCGTTTTTCAGGGATAGCAGCGCCACCAAGGATTCGCGCGGTTACTACAAGTAAAACCTCGGTTTTGGCCTCAGCTTGCAGGTCCTGGTCCCAGTCTCCGCAAAGCATCTGTATACACGTATTTCCTATTCGGTGGGAATATATCTTTTCTAGACTTTCAATCTTAGTTCTACAAATTCGGTATCG
>NW_017300076.1:481843-485032 GCF_001594075.2 Trachymyrmex cornetzi | reverse complement strand
CGCTTATTTTCAAGATATGGACTCTAAAACTCTTATATCAAGCAAATACATATCTGAGGTAACAGCTGTACGAGCAAAAAATAAGTGAATTTTTAATTTTTTTTTCGATTTCCTCATAAAATCCAGTGCAGCTGAGGTCCTGTTGATGCGTACTATAATTTAAGTAATAATACTTTTGCAATCCGTACATCCAATACAGAGATTTTTCACCGAATAGGAATGTGGTAAAACAGGGAGCTTTAGCATCGCCTTAAGACGATCTTGAAATAAGAATCGACTATGAATACCGGCCTATGTCTTTGGTCTATAATAGTATCACCGACGAGATATTATTAAAGACCGTCAACCTTGGGCAAATTTTCGGCGGTATAAAAAGGGCCCCAAGGGCCTGGAGGTAATTCAAGAACGCTGACATTACCGACAATTGATATAAATTTGCTATTATTAACATAAATATTTGGCTGATACATTATTAAATTCATGATTTTTTATTACATAAATGTCCCATAAATAAATATACCTACTTGTAAAGCTGTAATATCCTATATATTGCAAAAAAATCACAATTTTTTCTCTGCAATTATCATCTTTAATGATAATCAAACTTTGATGATAACACTGAAATTTCAATTTTAAAGAAAAATCGAGTATTATTGAGTTATAAATGCATAAATACATCTACTAAACGAATAAATCATAAAATTAGTACGATATTATCAGTTTTTAACTCTTAATTACTTCAATATTCACAAGGACGCGAACTCCCGTAATGCTGGATTCACACTGCATCCGATTTACGTCGTACGCTCTGCAACCAATCAGAAAACAGGATTCCGATGGATTTTGCTTCGTATCATCGGAATCCAGTTTTCTGATTGGTTGCAGAGCGTACGACGCAAATCGGATGCAGTGTGAATCCAGCATAAGGATGTCGGTCTTTAATGCGTGGTCTACAATGGCAGTAGCAGTAGCGGATTAGGTTGTAAGAGTAAGAAATTGACCAATTGCAGTCGATTATTCTTCTCACATTCGACTGTGATTGGTTAATTTCTTACTCTTACTTCTTACTCCGTGTATTGTAGACGGGCCTTAAGGGTGCCGTCACATGCGGCGTAACTTGCGTAAGCGTAAGCCCGGATCCTCATACGGGCAACAGCGCTTTGACACCGAACGCTTATTGGTGAAAAACAGGCGATGGGGGTAAATTTTATCCCCACAACCGGCTTTTCACCAAATAGCGCTCGGTGTCAAAGCGCTGTTGCCCGTATGAGGATCCGGGCTAACTTGCGCCGATCAATCATATCATTTCACTTGAACATCAGTTTCTGTCTAGTCACTTTATGCTTTTTACGCTATTTTGTTGTTACGCCGAAACATGATAGAACCACTATACGTCGAATCTAATTTCTGGCTCATTTTAGCTTATTCTGTCTGAAAAAATGCACAAGCGTTTCGATTTTGCAAAAGTACAATTATAAAAGTCGTGCGCCCCTTTGCATCGCGTGAAAAGTCGAAACCCATGTGGAACAGTACAATTATAGACTTCATTTTGCCTCTGTGACAGATTTCCTAACCTCAATAGTCATCAACTTTAACGCTTAATATCTCAGATCACAAGGCAGAACAACGTTTTTTTTGCCAGATTCTTTTGTTTCATGCAAAAACGCGTCGAATAAGCCTAAGAGTGGTTTCACAAAATGTTCCGATTTTAATAATTTATTCGATCATTCGCTCATATATACGCGATGGAAAGGTACCGGTTCCCCATGAGGCATACTTTTCGAGATGCGTAGGTTACGAAAACCAATCGTAAATTCATTTAGCATTTCTGTTAGAGTGTACAACAGAAATTCTAATCAGCAATTGGTTACATTAGTTCCGCATTTTTCTAATCTTCCGCGAAATACGCTCAATGTGAATGCCGGCTTTCAGAATGGCGTATTCTAATAAATAAAAAATAACGTATTCTAGTAAATTACTAGAATACGCAGGTTACGCTTACGCAGGTTACGCCGCATGTGACGGCACCCTAATAGTGGGTGCTTTCCAGCAAGGGACACAGTCAGACACAGTGTAACACAGTGAATCATACGTCCTTGTTGTTTGCTTACGTTAAACAAGGATGAAATGATTCACTGTTAGCGTTTTCGATTTGGGTGCACTGGCTGCACTCAGTGTCAAGAGCGTGTTCGATTGGTAGTGCCAATGCGCACTTGGCTAGTGTCACGTGTTCATTTGATCGCACGACACTCGTGTAGTGCGCACTCAGTGCGCACTAAGTGGCACGAGATATTTTGATGGTGCCAGTTCAGTGCACGTTTTATCACAGTTAAGGATATACATAGGGACAAGCAAATCTGTTTGCGGGGTCTTGTTCCTACTCTTAATATCTTTTACTGTGGTTTTGTAATATTTTGTTGAACATTGCTTCAAAGTGAACAAAAATGAGTTTCAGCTTTAGCACTGAAAATCTTGGCGTATTCTTTTGAACTTGCACTATTCAGTGCAACCCATGGAACTCGTCCAGTGTTGGTGTGAACTGAGTGCGCACTGGTGCACACTAACTTTTGCCCAATCGAAAACGCTATGTGTTACACTGTGTTTGATTGTGTCCTTGCTGGAAAGCACCCAGTATCTCGTCGGTGATAGTGGCTGTTTTCCAGCTAGGACACAGAGACGTTACACTCGTGTTCCACTGTGTAAAGTCTTGTTGGAATATTGGTCCAACAGTCTTATGTTATGCTTATGCTCTGTTATGCATTTCATGTGCGATACCCTTAATACATAATAAGTTTCAGCCATGTAGTAAAATGGCGCTGGTCACGTGCACATCACACCACATCACACGGGCACAGAGGCTGCGGTCCACTTGTAACGTAACCTCACACTATATTATACTGATTTACATATTCCAAATCTACAAAATAAAACAAATAAATACTAAGCAAGTAATTAGCAGTCATGAATCGAGAAGGTAGACCTCTACATAAATACTGGGAAGAAGGCAAATTTAAAAAAATATATGAAAACAAAAAACTTTGTTTTGTCTTCATATATTTATTATCAAAATGAAATCGACAGCCTGTTTTAACAGTGTCAACGCTGTTAACCTTCATTAATTACCCTTGTCCAGTGCTGTGCTGTAACCGTGTAATCTGTATTTCATGAGAAATGGGTTTAATACGGCTG
>NW_017300076.1:480912-481398 GCF_001594075.2 Trachymyrmex cornetzi | reverse complement strand
TTTGTAACTTGTAAGATGTTAAATCTTTTTTTGGAATACCTCCACCAATTGATGCAAAGTATGTACCTTTACTCGAAAATATACACATCACTCCTTGCAATAATCTGATCTCGTATGTCCGTTAAGGTCAAAATTCAAATCTTTTAAGGTTAGGTATTAAAAGTTCGTACACACGATACACACACTGCACATATCGCGTTCCATTTAAGCGTGGCAAACTGTGTTTAAGTGTGTTATACTGTGTCGGTTTGTGTCTCCTAAAAGGAAAGCAGCCTACATGTTTTGTACGTATTATACATTTCCTACGTAGAAAATGTAGGAAACCTCTCGCAGCGCTAAATTTCCCAACCCTGGTTGGAACGCTCAGAACTCTAGATTTAGTTTCTGAGAGAACCGCCAGAGTGGGTTTGATACACAATCGAAAATTGACAAAACGCATGCACATGAGATATAAAAGCATGAAGACATAGCGGTAATGTGGCCGTG
>NW_017300076.1:480408-480640 GCF_001594075.2 Trachymyrmex cornetzi | reverse complement strand
CCCATAATTTCCACACGCCACATGTTGCCACACGTTAAGTATAAAATTTCTTGAAAAGTTGGTAATACTGACATACTCTACACGCTCATTCTTAACTTTTTACAGTGTCGAGCAGTGTAAAGCCTGCGGCACACGATGCTTGTTTTCCTGCTGGATTGCTAGCTGGATTAGAATCTTGCCACTGTATTGGCTGCGATGCTGGCACTGACAGCATCACATCTAAAGCCGGCGG
>NW_017300076.1:475747-478971 GCF_001594075.2 Trachymyrmex cornetzi | reverse complement strand
CTGCATCCGATGTGCATTGTACGACGCTCTCTAAACCAATCAGAAAACAGGATTCCGATGGATTTTGCCAAACCCATGTTACTGTATAATAAAAATAATTCTTATTACACACTACAAGAAAAATAAATATATCTCATACACATATACCTCTTCTTCTGGTGTACTATCAGGACAAATTACGGAACCTTGTACATAATCTAAACCTATACAAGCAATAACACACTGTTCTAAATTATCCAAAGGATCTGACCTTATTGGAAAATTTCCTGTTCGATTCCGTTCATTTCTTTTGTAGTTTTTTTCGAAGCATTGCTTTTCAAATCTCTCCATACCTTGTAAAAATAATTCATATGTACAGTATGTTTTACAATATTATTATGTTAATATACTTGTTACATTATTTTAAACAATTATAAACATATAAGTAAAAACATAATTGTTAACATAAATAATAAAATATATGCTTAACTACCGTCTGCCACTGTTTCGTTGTCTTTCCGGGTCCAGATAATGAATTTAAAAATGTTCCCAATTCTTCCCATTGTTGGTTATGATGGATTCTACCTTCTTTCGTTAAAAATTTTCCGGCAGCAAATTCTGAATGGGTTTCCATATATTTAACTAACTCTTCGTATTGGATTTGCGTAGTTCGAGACGCACGAGATTTTTTTGTATGATAATAAAATAAATATGACAAGTAGAGAAGGAAAGAAAGAAGATATAATTTATACATAGTCTACATAATTCATATATATTATTGATATATGATCACATATTATTAACTATACATAATTATAAACAATATATACAGGATAGAAGTATGGAAGAGAAGTACGGAAATGGATATATGGAGAGAAGTATGGAAATATTAGAATATTTATATTCTAATTCTATTTATTAGTTATGTGTAAAAAATTTATTTAAAAAGACTATCAACTGTCCCCTATTATTATTAAGTATAATAAGTGATAATAATAAGTAGTAATAATTAGTAATAAATAATATATAATTATACGTAATTATACATATAATTTGACACGGATCTTTTTTTCCCCAGATATATGTATGTATGTAGACATTAATACATACTTTCCTTGGGAAGCCATTTCGAATATCTATTTAAATGTATAATTTTTCATATATAATTTTATTATATATGATAACCTAGATAACCTTCTTTCTTCTTCTTCTTTAATTTATGGCTCCCGCCTCCAAAATGGATAACCTATAATCTAAATCTCCCTCTTCACAATTTTTCTTTTGTTAGAACTGTAATACTATTGGTTGAGAAACATCGTCTTAACATTTTTCTGTGCCTGTACTTTATCGATAAAGTCATACCGACGGTTGTCGCTTGCAACGATATGTGTCGGTAGTAACGGTGTACAGAATTATGTTCGACGATGTGTATCGATCATGCAAGCGACAGACGTCGTTATCGTACCGAACCGACAGTTGTCGGTAGGCGTGTACAGAATACGGCTCCTGCAGTGGAATTCTGTAACTCGTTATGCGATCGTTATGTGCTCATAACGACAATCGCGCAAATATTTTATATGGTAAAAAAGCTGCGCAACTGTCGTTACGAACTCATAACGACTGCGTAACGAGTTACAGAATTCCACTGCTGGACTCTCACTTTCGACGATACGATTTTATCGACAGTGATAGAAAATGGATGTAGTCCCATAGTTCCCAAATCGAAAATGGATGTACATACTGGCGGTAGTGTACGGGCGTATCAACGGTAATAGGAAAAAGGCTGGCATGGCCTCTCAGGTTTCTCTCTGACCAAAGTAAGAGCAGCTGAGCTGAGCACAGCAGCAGAAGAATAAGAATGGCTTCTTGGATGAAGTTTGCTCGCTCCTTTTCCAGAAAATATTCGACGGCCGCTCCTAAATTTGGTGATACTCATGGCGTTACAGGTGAACATAAATGAGAAATACTGATAATTTTTTTTTAAATATATTATTTACATATTTAAATACAATGGTATTTGTATGCACAATATCGCACACTGACGAATATTTTTTACAACAAAATACCGTTTTTGTTAAATTTATTGTTATTAATTAAGACTTGAGTACGAAGTGTCTTTATATTTAAATAATGTTATGATAGCGTACAATGTTTTATAGATGAAAAGAAAACATATGGAGAATGTCAAATAAATTATCAATGAACATTACATAATAGTAACGCTGTGTACTTTACAGATCAAACGCAATTGATGTGGAAGAGGATTTCGTTTTTCGTAGGCTTCCCAGTGATAGCTCTGGCTATGGTTAATTGCTATTTGCATCATCAGGCACATCATGATGATGAACAGCCAGAATTTGTCGCATACGAACACTTAAGGATAAGAACCAAGGTACCAAAATATGCATATATATATATATATATATATATATATATATATATATGTGCATGCCAAAGTGTAAGAAATTGATATAAACTTTTAAGATATAGCCCTTTTTACTTCCTTTATAATTAATATTATTTTTTAATGATATATTATGTTTAGAAATTTCCTTGGGGAGATGGTAATCACAGCCTTTTTCATAATCCTAAAATGAATGCTCTACCCAATGGTTACGAAGAATAAAAAGTGGTTCTTCTAGATGGTAATAATTATGCTTTACATTAGCATTCTTTATAACATGTATTATAAGATGTATGTATTATATTGGCTTATGAACAATTGAGTCAATAAATGGTAGAGAAAATAATTTGACATCATTATAAACTCACTCAGTGTTGGATATAGGGTAAAGTAGGGTTTTTTCATCTACTTCTTGTAATAATAGGAGATTTTTGCAATACCGTTTATTAAAAAATGTGGTGAAAGCTAAGATCAGATTATCTTCTTCTTAACAATTACTTTAAGGAAAAGATAACTTGACTTTAGCGTTCACCGTATTTGGATTCACGTTATTGCAAAAACTCCCTATTCGTTTCTGAACAGCACATGTTGATAATTTGAAGCAGTGCTGGAATTTATTTACAACTTTTAGACTACGCAGGTTAGTGAGGTAAGGGACAAGAATCAAGCTGAAAATCGGCTGAAAGTTGCAAGTAAATTCCAGCACTGATTTAAAAGTTGTATTTGTGCTCTCAAGAAGCAATCACGATTGTATATTGTAATTATAAACACGTCACTGCAAAGAAATATTGTTTGCTATCATAAATTTTTTATTTGAAGTTGATGTTGATGGAATAGCCCA
>NW_017300076.1:448609-475737 GCF_001594075.2 Trachymyrmex cornetzi | reverse complement strand
TTACTCTATATTGAATTTATAAGTTTATATGATAATTTGTTTTATCAAAATATTTAATATTATGAACTATATTAAACTTAAATTAATCAAGGATCTGCAATAAAGGAAAAATTTTATCTTTATTAATTTTATGTTTGAGTATTTATATCATATGGAATTAAAAAATCTAAAGTTCTTAAATATGATTTAAAAATAATAAGCATTATGACTTCGTTTATCTTTATTAAAATACAATTCTTCCATGATATATTTCTTTCACACTTTGATATATTTCACATGTAACAGATGTAGTTATGACTAAAACTCTAAATATATCAAAGTAGCACATAGGTCTTCCATTTTAGGCCTACTAACCATACCGGCCGTGTTCGTATATTACCAGTTGTCAATACAGTATAGTAACGGGAACTATAAATTTTTAGTACTGGCAGTCAACTGGTAGTAATATATGAACATGGTCCCTATACCAATAATACTAAGCGCTTATTGGACTATTAAATCGACTATTAAAGACACACACACACACGCGCGCGCACACACGCACACACAATTAAATCGAAACGGCGAAATAGCCAATAGGAAGGTTGTCGGCATTTCGGATCAGATAAAAGGAATACGCTACTTTGGTATATCTAAAGCTTTAGTTACGACAAATATATTATCACATCGCAATATTTAATTAATTGACAAGTGTTTTTCGAATCGTAGATAGTATTGTCAAATCTGGTATAAGAATATCAAAAACTTAAATATATTAACTAACTTAAACTAAACAAGAAATGTAATTGACTTGTAAGCTATTAACTATTTAGGCGTACAAATTATGTAATTAAATTAATACCTTGTGTTGTCTATATATTATTGTTACTTACACTTATATATCAGATAATACAATATTTTAACAAGGAACGTGTCTTTTACAGTTGACTATTAACAAAATATTAGAGAAAAAATTGTAAACTTCTAATTTTCTATGTTTTTTGCACAAATGCAATAATGAAGACATACATATATATTCATTATTGCATTTGTATGTATGTATGTATGTGTTTATATATGAAATGTGTGAATATATACAATTATATATAATCGCCAGTTAAATTAACGTAAGATCGAACAATTACACATCATACGATTGCACGTTGCAATTACAAACGTACCGGTATAGTTGTGAAAAAAATAACATTTCAAAAAGTTAAATATGATTACGCTCTTCAACTTTTTCGCTATTATTTTTTTTTCTATTAGCAAAAAAACGTAAAATATTAACACGAATTAAGATAAACGTCTCCAAAAAAAAAATGACCGGACATGTACCTATGTCCGGACACACACATAATTTATTATTAATAATAATCTCAAATGCTCTTTTTATTACAATATAATTTAGTTATATTTAAAAATTACAATTAAATTTTTAATTGTAATTGTATTTATATTATATTTAAAAAAACATTTGAGATTAATAATAATAAATTTTGTGTAAGTGTCCGGACAAAGATACATGTCCGGTCACTGGAACGTTTACCTTATTATATATATCTTATAACTAATAGAAAAGTTTTGTTACGAAAATAACACGTCAATATAGTTTTAGTTTTAAATACATGTAACAATGAATACTGTTTAATTGAGAAATGTTTTGATGCTAACAATATGTTAGCAGAAGATTATTGTAGAGTATTTTAAGATACAAATATATATAGTTTTATACTACTCATCGATACAGATAATCGAATTACGACCCTTGCATTGCTTGTAGTGTTCCGCGTTCCAATGCAAAGACGAACAACGTTTCGAGCAATAATGAGCTTCCAAGCAAGCCTGACAGTATACCATACTTTTGCGTTTGCAACGTAAACAGAGCCTATCGTCTATCTCATTCGAAATTCCCAAATTGTCATTTATATCCAACGAGTTTTCATCATTTTCAGTCAACGACTCTGAGTTATTTTCAAGAAATGCATTTATATTTTTCATCTTCTCGAATGATGATGGCGATATACTCCTAATGTTCAAGATACTCGGCATGCTATTGGAGTCATCGCTTTTCAGGGAAATATATTCGATATCATCGGCGTCAAGAAAATCAGTTTTGACAGAAACTTCTTTTTCATTTACATCGAGAAAATCGTCTCTGTGAAAGGAACTAAGTGCACGAGTGCGCGATTTTCTATATTTTTGTTCGGATACATGCTTGAGTTGTTCATTGATTACTTTAATACCACTGTGAGTATCCATTTTCGCTTTTTTCTTTTCTATATATTCAAACTCTTGAGTGTCTGTATTTGTCGTTTCCTCTTCTATAGCTTCAGGAAGTTGAAAGTAAATCGACTCTGTTGAGGTGTCTTCAATACTTGATAGATCTCCCGGATCTCTAAATTTTGATGACATTTTCTGAAATCCGACCTCCTCTATTTTTAATAGTGATTGCTCACTATCTTTGTTGTCTATTTTAATAATACTAAAAGTATCTATTTCTGCTTCTATATCTTCAGGAAGTTCTTCAGCGTTTATTTCCATCTTGTTCTCTTCTATATCTTCAGGAAGCTTTTGAGCGTTTATTTCCATCTTTTCCTCTTCTATATCTTCAGGATATTTTAAGTAGATCGACTCTGTCATGTTCTCTTCGACATGCAATGTGTCTTTTGAAACTTCACGATTTGATAATATTTCTTGAAACTCGTTCTCCTCTGTTATTGATAGTTCATTATTTTCTTTCGTTGTATCTTCATGTTTCTTTATGGTATTGATCGATTGTATCACACTTTCTCTCACATTGCATTCATCTTCAAACTCCAATGATACATCCTGTAGCTGCATATTCTCTATTTCTAACGACTGGTGTTCATCGAATTCCTCAATGTCTTGTGCTTCAGCTTTGAAATCTTGATATGTATCAGATAAATCTGCCTTAGCAATGTTTTTGAGAAAAGAGAATGATGTTACTTTCGTAGAATCGCAGCTTATCGTATCAAGTAGTTCTATTGAATCTTGTGATTTTAAGTTATCAAATAGTTCTATTGAATCTTGTGATTTTAAGTTATCTTCTTCAAAAGACGACATCTTATCGCACTGAGTTTGCATCTCCGCACTTTCGTCGATATACAGTTTCCCGAAACTTTCAAACGTTTCAGTAGAATCATTACTACGTTCATTCGTAGGATCTTGTTGCTGTATACTTAAGCAAAATTCTAATGTTGCTTCGGCGTGTTCCTCATCTGCGATATGTGGCTTCGATATTTCGGTAGATTCACATTTCTTTCCGAGATATTTTCTCGGAGATATCGATTCCTTTATGTTGTTTGACGAGGACGATTCTGAAATATGCAATATATTCAATGAATCAGACTGTATTTTTGTGGAATTTAATATTTCAGTATTCTCTTTGACGTTATCACGCATTCCATCTCGTAAATTTTTATTGGATATTTCGTTATTGGTATTATATACTATTTTATTTTGGTTTTCCATGTTATACTGAGCTCGTGATGTTGCATCGTTTTGTTTGCTACTATTTAATGTTACAATGTCAGAAGTTTCGCATACGCTTTCCATTTCTACATTACTGAATCTCTTATTTATATTATTCGTCGTAATTTCTGATTGATCTTTTGTATTCTTAGTTGGCACATCCTGTAATAAATTAAACAGTAGATTTTTTTTAAGGGAGGGATCATATAAACTTGTCACTTTCAGAGATTCGTTAATTTTCGCATTATCTTGCGTTTTCGTTTTAAAATTCTTGGCAGACACTTCTGTGATCAACTTCTCTTTTGGCGACAATGTTTCTGCATTCCAAGATTCTTTTTCTGTATCGATCAATAGATTTTTTTGGAATTGCTTCTTTAATGTATTATTATCTTGTTCTTGTAATCTTGTGTCTTTTGGAAGGGATTCCTTAGTTACCACAGACGTACAAGGTGACTCTTCATTTGACGCTTCTAAATTAATCTTTACCGCCGTAGATTTTGGACTCTTTGAAATATTCGGATCAATACTTTGTTCCGATTGTTTTTCTAAAATCCTATTATATTCTAAACTATTTTCATTGTCTTGATTAAGTTGAGTCTTCGTTAACTTGTATATGGATGTTTGTATTGTATCCTCTTGTAATGTTGACTTGTTTTGTGACGTATTATCTTGTGAACTTTTTTCGACGGATTTTTCAACGGTCTGTGATTCGTTTATTATGCTCTTTATGTAATCATCTAAATTCACGTACGAGTAAAACAATATTATTCTCTCACTATGTACTCGTCCGAATTCCTGCTCGCTAAGCAAATTTTTTAGTTCATCCCACATGATAAAATACGATTTTATTTGATCACGCAATAGAATTTTCTGAATGTCCGTTAGAATCGCCAGATTATTAGAGAACGTAACTTTGTTTCTTTGCTTTTTTTGTTCGATTGCAGACAAAAATAACACTGCATCATTTTTATTGGGAGATATTGTAGACATCATACTTTGTAAGACACTCAATCGTTGTATAGAAGACCTTGTGTTTTCCGAAACAGTGCCAACACTTTGCAATCTGCTGCATGCGCTTAGAATTTCTTGATGTGTATCTTGTTGCAGATTCATAGATTGTGCCTTCTTTTGCATGCGATTTGTATTTTGTGACTTGGCCATCTCTCCTTCTTTATTCAGCACGTTTTCTTGCACATTTTGTGTATTGTTAATCGATAGATTAATTGGATATATAGATGTATCTTTGGATATTACATGCTGGCTTGTTACGGTTGTACTGTTAATTGGATTTTTTGATGTGATGTGTGATTGTTTCGTATTGGTTGTAGGAGGCATGTTTGCATTCCCTCGATTTACTGGCAATTTCTGCTGCAACATGTTTTGTTGTACATTCTGCGGGATATCATTAATCGATAGATCAACTGGATATGTGGATATATCTTTGGGCAAGATGTATCTTTGGCTTTTTTCGGTTGTAGTATTGCTAACTACATTTCTTATGATATATGACTGTTTCCTGTTGGTTGTAGGAGGCATACTTGTATTCCCTTGATTTACCGCCAATTGCTGCTGCTGTATCTGCCACACGTTTTGATTTGGCAAAGTATTCTGAACGGGATGCGTTTGTATGTTGGAATGTGCAGATTGAGATACAATAAGATAAGTTTGGTTTGGATTGTATTGCGGAAAATATTGCGTTTTTCCTGAAGATATTTGAGATACTTGTGGACTGCAGCTTGCTTGCTGCTGATTCACATTTGTACTCCCATGTCTAGCATTTTCCATTGCAGCGTTAGTTCTTGAGGTATCAGGATTTATCGTGAAAGATCCAGATAAGTTGATATTGTCACAGCCTGGCATAGTCTGGCGTATTCCAAGAGAATTATTTTGATTTGTCATAGGCGATGAATAAGCTGCTGTTCTTGAGTTTATTTGCGATGTCTGAAGATACATTTGTTTCTGTTGTTGCACGTTATTAGCAGCAGATGCGGTTACAGTATTGCTAATTGTATTTTGTTGCAAGGTGTGTAATTGTCTCATGTTAGTTGTAGGAGACACGTTTGCGTTTCCTTGATTTACTGGTTCATGCGAGCACATATTAACATTCGATGATGAAATATTATTCATAATTAGAAAACCCTGTTGAACGCCAACATTCAATATATTTGCTGGCATATATCGGCCTTGTATCGGATGACTCGCATTTTCTAAAGATTGTTGTTGATTAGCGTTCGGCATACGTGACTGTGCTGTAAATGGTACATAAGACATATATGATTGATGAATATTTGGCCTAGGTTGTCTCGAGTGTGGTACTTGTGTAGAATTAGCCGAATTTCTGACCAACTGCTGCTGGTTGATGTTTGAAGTCGTTGGTGCCAGACATGGCATTGTTGAAGACTGCATGAATGTGTCACGATTTAGCATTCTTGTATCTGGAAATGAAGCATTTCTCGAAAATTGTTGCGCATTAACATTCGACATTGATGCATTTGAAAGTAATCTGCTAATATTCGGATATTGTGACGAGTTTTGCTGTGAGATGTGTAAGTAATCATAACAAATTTGCGCATATTTCTTCAATTCCGAAACTGTCACTGGGTGATTTTTTGGCATATAAAAATTAACGTAAATCAGCGTGCTGTCAATATCCTTCATATGCAGCCACGTTTTCAAGTTTTCTAAGTCTTGACTTATTTGTTGCATAGTTATAGATAATCTTTGTACGTAATTTTCAGGAAAATTTATTCTTACATGATTATATTGATCAAGACTGCGACAATGTCCAACATTGTTGCAGATATTTTTTATTGTAATCTGTATTAAATTTCTGAGAGCATTGTTATTATTTGGAGTATTAACTTCAACCGGTGCAACCGCGGAACATGTATTAGCTGAGGTGTACATATGTTTAAGAGTGGTGTTATATGATGATGGTGACGGCCGTTTGGATACTGACTGAGATGTTGATTGAGGAAATGTAACTCGAGGAGGTACTAATGAAGGACGTCCTAATTGAGAACATGTTGATTGAGGAAGTATTGGTTGAAAAGCTGTCGATTGAGAAGGTGCTGGTTGAAAAAATGCTGATTGAGGTGCTGATTGAGAAGATGTTGAATGAACAGTGGTCGATTGAGATGCTGACTGGCAGAGTGCTGAGCATACACTCCTTGGAATCGATGCAGTCAGATTCACAGATTTCTCGATACACTGATAACTAAGTTCCGCAATAGAACGGACTCGTACTTTCTTATGTGTCATATCCGAGGAAGTTTGTGATAACTGTTCTGCTACATCAGGCATGTCGTACGCAGCTTTAATTGATTCAAGACTATTTTCAGTCATTATCTGCGGTTTCTTTCTCTCAACAGACAATATTTCAACTTCTTTAACCTGATTATGCTCCACCACATTTTTAGTTCCCTCTAAAGTTGTTTTATCTTGAAAATTTTTTTCTTCGTTTTTCTGTTTGTCGTTTGTAACAACCTTTTGTGACCGTTTTTCCAAATCAGACTTAGTTCCCTCTAAAGTTGTTTTATCTTGAAAATTTTGTTCTTCGTTGTTTTTCTGTTTATCGTTTGTGACAACCTTTTGTGACTGTTTTCTCAAATCAGATGTATCACACGCAAGTCTACTTGAGTCAAGATTGTTTTCAGTTATTATTGGAGTCGTTTGAATGAAAGATTGAGTGCATTCATGTTTTTCTTTTTTGTCATCATAGGCTATTATATTTTTATCTTCGTTTAAAATTGGACGGTCTTGAGAATTTCGTTGTTGAGAATGATTTTCATCATCTTTAGTAGTAGGACTAGAATCACATATGATTTCGTCAGTCTCGGCAGTAATATTATCTAATGACGTATTGTTTTCTTTTTCTTTTGTATTTGTGACCTTGCGATCAAACTTTTCAGATGTTCTATTATCCATCTGCAAAAGTTCATTAAGAAAGCTCGGATTATCCTTAAGTGTGTGTAAGTTTTTGATACATGTATTTACTGCAGACCAAGGTGCTTTTAATGAAAATTTCCGTGATACTCGAGATTTCAATTTGGGTTTTATTTTTATTTCTACTTCAATATCACTACTGTTATCATCATCTGTTAAGTGAATGTCCAATGAGCAATTATCACTATAATTTGATTTGCTAGATGAATTTGGTAATATGGAAAAAGAATCATTACTTTTTTCTTCCGAAGAATTTTTTTGTAATTTTGATGTTATCATTGAAAGCTGATCAATTGTTTTTTCGTCTTTCCCCATGTTATCGTTACTTGATAATAAATTTTCGACATTTTTTCCCAATATGTCACGGTTGTCTTTTTTATCAACATTGTACGATGTCGATTCAAATGTAGACATGATTAACAATTCCAAATTTGATGTTGCATTTTTTTGCATATTTTTGTGTTGCGCTAAATCAATACTTTCGACATTGCGCATTTCTTGATTTTTTTGCAGATTTTGTACACTTACCTCTTCCACTTCCTTGTAAGTGGTATCTACTTTTTTCTTTATATTTTTATTTAAATATATATTTTCTATACTCATATTTTCATCTATATTTATTTCAATCATGGACGGTATATTATGTTTCGCGCTAATATCACATTTACTATTATTTTCCGTGTCAGTTGACGAAGAATTCTGTATGTCCTCTTTTTCTGCCGAGACTACATTTCCTATATTTTTTGATTCGTTAGCTGACATGTTACGCTTACATATTGATGTTCTATTTTTTATTTCCTTATCTTTTGCAGTATCGTGCATAGAGTCATACTTTTCGACATTCACAGCGGAATTAATTTCGTACTCAGAGTTGCATGAATTATCGAATTGTACTTCAACCGGTATTATACTCTCTATATTTTCCTGTGAATTATTAACAGGTGTATCACATTTATATGTTGATCCATCTTCTGTCTTTTCGTCTGTTACAATATTGTGGGTGGAATATTTTTTGATATTTGAAATGGAAACGCAAGAAGGATCGAAATTTACTTCAGCCGGTATTGCGATTTCTATATGTTCTTGCAAATTAGATGTGCTGTGTTTATATATTGATGCTCCATCTTTCTTTTCACCTGATATAGTACTATGTTTAATGTATTTTCCGGTATTTACAGTGAAATTGCATGAATTATCGGCCATCACTTCAAGCGGTATTGCGCTCTCTATATTTTTTTGTGAATTATCAGGTAACATGCATATCGATTCATCATTAATTGACTCGTCATGATTTATCTTCTTTTTTATTATAATATCACATTTTTTGGTTCTTGCAATGGAATTCCCTAAATTATCAGACTTTGTTTCAGCTAGTATTGCGTTCTCTATATTTTCCAGTGAATTATTAGTTAACGTATCATTTGTACATATCAATGCTTTATTTTTTATTTCTTTTTTTGTTACAATAACATTTGTAGCACAATACTTCTTTGTGCAATTAGAAGAATCGCTTGAGTTATCAGATCTTACTTCAGCCGATACATCCACATTTTCTTGCAAATTATTAGTTGACATATCATAATTACATACTGTTGCTCCATCATGTATATTCTTTTCTTTTGTAGCATACTTTTCTTTGTGTGTAGAGGAATCGTTTGAATTCTTAAATTTTATTTTATTCGAGATTGCGTCCTTTTTATTCTTTACGTTTTGCTGAGAATTACTATCTGACATGCCATGTTCACAAACCAATGCTTCTTCTTCTACTTCCTCATCTGTTGTAACATTGGACGGAGAATATTTTTCGGTGCATACATCGGAATCACATGAAATATCAGAGTATATGTTGTCTATATCTTTCTGTGAATCATTAACAGAAGTGCTTACACGTTTACAAATCGATACCATTTCTTCATCTGTTGTAGCATCGTTTATATCATCAAACTTTTCGGCATATGTGCTAGAATCGCATAAATTATCTGAGTTTATGTTCTCTGTATTTTGCGAATTGTTAGTTAACATAGCATATTTATCTAACGATGCACTATCTTCTATCTGTTTTTCTGTTACGGTATCGCGCAGAGCGTATTCTTTGTCGGATACAGTGGAATCGTATAAGTTGTCGAACCTTATTTTATCTGGTATTGCTCTCTCTATATTTTTCTGCCAATTATTAGCCGATAAATCATGTGTCAACTTATTTCTTTCAAAAATATATCCTACCTTTTCTTCTGTTATACTATTATGTAATGGATCATCAAACTGTTGTTTATTTTTCTTTAGATTCAACAGAATTTCGCGTTCCTCTTCACTTTCACTTGTGTCGGTATCGAAATTGCCTCGAAAACATTCGTGAAATTTTGTTCGTATCTTTATAATCTTCATATTATTTTTTTTCCTATGTCGTTCCCTTATTCGCTTCAGGAATTTAGAACTTCCTCTTTCTGTTATCATACATTTCGTACTCTGCTCATTTCTTTCATTTGCTGTGTGAACCAATTCATTGTCGGATAGCATTTCGTAGTGAGATGTTCCGATAGTACTATCTGCTACTACTTTTTTTGGTGACACATTCACTTCATTCTCCTTTGGTTTCTTTATCAACGATATATTTCGATCTAAATTTCCGGAACGTATCTTTCTTTTAATTACTGTTTCAGAATCTGTTTCAATAGGTTGACTCTCCGTTTGCAGATTTTTAGATTCTAAATACATTTTTGCTTCATTAACATTTTCCTTTATGGGCGTTTGATGTAATAATGTATCGATATGTTCAATTGACTTTTCCAATTTTTCTGAAGTAGACACATTTTGAATTTTACCTACGAAATTAATTACTTTTACTTTTGCATATGTTTTCGATTCTGAAATTATTGCGTTGCTTGAGCTAATATTACTTTCAAGGATATTATTAGTTTTAGATTTATAGGAATCTTCTTGTGACATATCTAATAGTTTGCTTTTTACTGGGAAAAACTCTTGCC
The DNA here is from genome assembly GCF_001594075.2 of Trachymyrmex cornetzi. Taxonomy (NCBI): domain Eukaryota; kingdom Metazoa; phylum Arthropoda; class Insecta; order Hymenoptera; family Formicidae; genus Trachymyrmex; species Trachymyrmex cornetzi. Next base: position 465,334 of record NW_017300076.1, on the reverse strand, counting down.
TTACTTCACAGTCTTTCTTTTCCCTATGTTCTCCTCTAAAAACATCTTTCAAGGGATCGATACTACTTTTAGGGTCTGAATGTTCCTTCAATTGAAATGGCACAGTTGTATCTAATGATTTGTTTATAAATTCATGAACAACATTTTGTATGTGTTTGTTTAGCGATTCATCTTCCGACGAGGAAAAACTAGGTGACGCTTTAATAGCAGATTTTTTTGCAAAAATATCTCTATAATTTGTTGATGTAACATCAATATGAGAAATGTTTGTTACTACTTTTTGATTAAAATCTTGTTTAGTGCCATCTGACGATTCTTTTCTGAACAAATCACACTCTTGAATCTTACTCTGACACGTTTTATTAGCGTTTACCACATTAATCAATGGTATTCCAATAGCAGCGTTTGAAATTTGTGCGTCGAAAGTGTGTTGAACAATATCTTGCGAGTTGTCTTCTAATCTATTGTCTTCTAGTCTGTTGTTTTCGGCATCGTCTCGGTGATTGGTTTGCAATCTTTCCTTGTGGATCGGAACGAAATTACTATGCGATGATTGCAGTAACTTCTTTCTGAAACATAAAAATGTTCAAAAATAAAAATATATAGTAATTGTAAGTGTATTATAATAAAAAATGTGATAAATATATCGAATAGGGAAGTCCCCCTATGACCTTGACTTTGATATATGTTGTTAAGATCATGATTGTGAGTAATCTCCAACAGAGTTTAGCCGTCGTTCGTTATTCGTTAAAAGGTGTTGTTAAGAAAAGTTTAAAAAAATAACATTTCTTTTCTACTATATAAAACAAAAATTCTCTGCTTTAAAATAGATTTCCTGCTTTAAAAACAAAAATTTTCTTTGAAAACGTTATTTTGTTATATAATTTTTATTTTTATATAGTAACGCATAGGGGCGCACGACTTTTTACGCTTCTTCTTCTATTTTCCCTAGTTGGTTTGTCGACCCTAAAGAAGAGTCACAGTACCATGCGGTTCATTTGGATCTTAGATCCTGTGATAACCTCTGCGAGGAGATAGAGGCTTCATTCTTTCTACGCTTCGTGTGAAAAGTTGTGCGTCCCGTAGCAGGGGGGAAGTGGGATAGACTTTGCCTCACGTAGAAAGTTATACTCGCCTAGTCGGTTCATTCTAAATCTCCCACCTGCTCAGAGTCAACCTTTCATACAAAGCGGAGAAATAACTACAACTTTGATTGTTAATAAGTTTTTAACGGATAAATTTTTAACGAGTGACGGCTAAAACCTGGAAGATGGAGTCGTTTGCATAGAAAGTCGTACGTCTCGAAGCAGAGCGGAGGTGAGGTAAAAATCGCTTCGTAGAAAGTTGTGCAACAATCCTTATATTGATTAATTCATTTTCACTTAAATACGAGGGCAAATTAATAAGTACCCGTGTTTCAAAACAGGCGACGTTGCTGATGCAAGTTGGCATTACCATCGTGTACTACCATCTTTCAAACAACGCCATACAAAATTTCAGAGTGATTCATGCAATAGTCTTGATTTGACAGCAACTCGTAGTGAGCGTGTTTGATGTTTTCCGATACAGTGGAAAAAGAGCAATATCGATTCATGATTCGTTTCTTATTTTTGGATGGAAAAACATGCAAAGAAATAAAAACGAATTTGGATGCCGTCTATGGGAACTCTTCACCATCTGTGACAACCGTCAGATATTGGTTCAACAAATTCAAACGTGGTCGTTCGTCTGTTTTTGATGAGGAGCGCCCGGCAGACGTGGTTACTGAGGAAATCGTTGAAAAAGTCCACGACATGATTCTCGCTGATCGCCGAACGAAAGTGCATGAAGTAGCAGAGGCCGTAGGCGTATCGTACGGAACGGCATTCAATATTTTGCATGATAACTTGGGAATAAAAAAGCTGTCGGCCCGATAGGTGCCGCGATTGCTTACGGTGGACAATAAGCGGATGCGGTTATCAATTTCAAAGCAGTGTTTGGAGCTGTTCAAGCAAAATCCGAACAAGTTTTTGCGTCGAATCGTAATCGTTGATGAAACATGGATTCATTACTACACACCGGAGACCATGCAACAGTCGAATGAGGAGGTCATCGCTGAAACAGAGAGAGACCTATTTTGCAGAGTTCGACAAATCGTATTTTTCTGGGAGGTTAAAAAAGTGGCAGAAGCGTTGGGAAAAGTGTATCCTCCTAAAAGGGGATTACGTTGAAAAATAAAAAATTTTTGTGAAAAGCTTGCGTCTTCATTATTAACACGGGTACTTATTGATTTGCCCTCGTAGATAATTGAATCAATAATTAAAAGTCCCTATAATAGCCAACACTGGATAGTAGTATATACATTAATTTATTCAATACTACATTAATAAACTCTATAAATGTTTCGACCTACTACAAACATTGAAACCTGAATAGAACCCTAACCGTGAGGGTCAGAGCAGATTAATAAATAGATAAATAGATTTAATATAGAGAATAAATTAATGCGCACACTACACACTATCCAGTTGGTTCTTATAGGCACTTTTAATTATTGATTTATTTCATTAGAGTCTATATCTTCACATATTGTAGATAAATGATTGAAATAGCAAAAAAAATATATATATATATATCTTGTTTAAGAAACGAATCAATTCTGCTACGCAATATGTACAAATTAATATTATTTACAATATAATTAATAGATTAAGTATTAGAGCTCGGTTGAGATAAATCAGTACAATCAATTAATGCCTATTCCAGCCTATTTCGGATCCTTATTAATGCTCCATGTAAATTGTCTGTAAACTACATTTTGTCAACAATTTACATGAAGCATTGATAAGGATCCGAAACAGGATCGAAACGTCTGCGTTTATAATTATGTTGATTTAAATAAATTAATTTTTACATTGTCAACCTGTGTTAGCTCGAATAAAAGCATTAATTGATTATACTAATATTATTTAATTAATAATATTGATTTAATTAACAATGTACTAATTACATTAAATAACAAAGAACTCCTTTATTTTAGAGCAGACACTCATGCACATTGATTCCAGAAATTCATTGCTCAACATTTTGAAAAGTGAATGATGGTTATTACTTGCACACACGCGACTGCACCTGATTGAACCACGTTACATTCGATCAAGGAAGTCTTGGAATGGATAAGAAAGATTTTTACAAATCATCTGTTGGCAAAGGAATACTTGAAAGCGATACTTCGCTTTGAAGACTATTTTTTTTAGCGTCACCATTGCGTTTGGTCTTGGACGTTTCAGTCAGCAACTTCGGATCATTCAAGGATTTCTTGGGAATTTTGCATTCCATGATGCATCAAAGAACGAGAAGCGTTTGATTTCGGATTTTTTCACAAATATCGCGTCAAAGATAGATACTTTCCCGTGAACGCATGCTAGTACGACGGAACGTCGCAGTGTTGTTCTCCAACAGGGGACGACAGAATGTAGCAACACTGACTTTTTTACAAGGAAATTTTTTTACTGTATCATCGCAAGACCTTTTTTTTATTCGTACCTACCTTCCAACGTCGAATTCACGAATACAATGCGCGAACGAATCGATGATACTCTCCGTCGTTAAAAGGAAATTATGCGGTTGAAGGACATAATTGCTCTGTGCCGTGTATTATCTTTCTGCGCGTAGTAGTATGTCGGACGAATCGAATATCGCTGAAACAACGAGATTTATGCATCATTGCAGCGAATCTAATATTCGCTGGAACTCGAGACTAGTTAATTTCAGAGAAATAAGAATTTCTTTGCTTCGGCTTTTTAATCTTATTCAACATTTTTTTCTTTCAAATTTAATATTATATTTGGTAAATATTGAAAACATAAAATGCTAATTAACGAGATAAAAGACAGAAAAATATAAGGTAAATGTTGAGATGGAGGGAGCCAGCGTCGATGACATATGTTGTTAAAATTTATGTTGTCATGACCCTGAGTGACTTCCAACAGGTTTGGCGACAGCCGTCGCTCGTTATTCAATGTGGAGGAAGCCAGCGCCGACGAAAACGTTAGTTTCTCATCTAATTTTTGTTTTTATATAGTAGCACATAAGGGTGCACAACTTTTTTTTTTTCTATCCGAATCGATTCTCATCCCACCTCCTCCCCTACCAAGAGGGAAGACTTTCACCCTCCTGTCAAGGGACGCGCAAAGCGATTTTCGAGGGATAACTTTGACAAAGGGGGGAGGTAGAGTGAAAGTTGTGTCACGCGGAAAGTCGCACGTCCCTTGACAAGAGAGTGAAAGTCGCTTCGCGTAAAAAAAGTTGTATTTCTTGAATTCGTCCACTTATATCTTTCCCTATCTAAAGTTATCTGATTCTTCATAAGTAGGATAATAATTATTAACTTTGACTAATAATAACTTTTTAACGAATAACACGCGATGGCTAAAATCTGTTGGAAGTCACTCAGGGTCATGACAACATGTTTTAACAACATATGTCATCAACGTTGGCTCCCTCCATCTCAACATTTATCTTATATTTTTCTCTTTTATCTCGTTAATTAGCATTTCATGTTTTCAAGATTGCCACAGAAAATGAATTTTAAATTCCCTGACTTTTCCAGGTTTTCCAGATGAAAATGGAAAATTTTCCGTGACTAATATAAAATATGTAAATTTTAACATTGAGTGCATCCAGAAGCAACGACCGCTCACTGAACAAAAAAAGGATTAATCTATTATTAATATGTTTATACTTATTATAATTCGTAACGTAGAATAACTTTGTCTACTAGATGATCTTTAATATCATATTTCTTACTTATTTTTATTACTGTTTATTATTTCTCTAATACCGTGTTTAGGCCGTAAGGTTATGTAGCGCTCAGTGAGCGATGGAGCAACTTAAAATTACGCTCCACCGTTCACTGAACGCTACATAACCTTACGGCCTAAACACGGTATTAGAGAAATAATAAACAGTAATAAAAATAAGTAAGAAATATGATATTAAAGATCATCTAGTAGACAAAGTTATTCTACGTTACGAATTATAATAAGTATAAACATATTAATAATAGATTAATCCCTTTTTTGTTCAGTGAGCACTCGTTGCTTCTGGATGCACCCATTTAGACTTAAGGATTGTAGGAAAGCTATATTATTAAAAGTGCAAAAAAAGTTTACAAGGGAACCTCTCGAGATGACAAATTCTGATTTTAATGAAACTTGGTGAACTTGTAGCTTACATAAAGAGATGAATTTAGAAAATATCAGTTGCGGCCCAAAAACGGTTTGAAGGGGTGAAACCACCCCTAACATACATAGCGGTTTTCAGCTTTTTCCATTATATCTCGAAAAATATTTAAGATATAAAAAAATGTTTTATACAAAAGTTTTACAACAAAATCAGCTATATTCATTTGCGTTTTCAGAACAATTATTTATCAATTTTTTGTCAAAATTTTCGAAAAAAATTGTTAAATAATTATTCTAAAAAAATACCATTGACGTGAGTCAATATAAATAGAGGTAATTTTAATGTAAAACTTTTGTATAAAACATTTTTTTATATTTCGAATATTTTTCGAGATATAATGGAAAAAGCTGAAAATCGCTACGTTAGGGGTGATTTCACCCCTTCAAACCGTTTTTGGGCCGCAACTGATATTTTCTAAATTCATCTCTTTATGTAAGCTATAAGTTCACGAAGTTTCATTAAAATCGGAATAGTTTTCGAGATATAACGGAGAAAGCTGAAAATCGCTTCACACATGAGGCCTGATTTCACCCTTCGAAATGTCTATGACCAAAGAAAATGATAAAATGCTATCATTTCCACACCACCTGTCATGAGGTAGATAGCATGATGCGCTTTTTTATAATGGTTTCCCCAGTAGGTCTATTCCACTCTAATTTTTTTATGCACGAATTATTCCAAATGCCGTTATTCCTCCGTTGACTACTTTGGAACATTTAAAAATTTATATATTTTTTTTAAAAAGATTTATTATTATTATATATATATATAGATATATTTTATTATTATTACATAAAAATATATTCGCGCGAGTAATATTTAAAAAATGCTTATCAAAATATTGTAAAATTACAACATCCTTCTCCTCATTTTTCTCAATACGTCATTAATTTAATGATGCAGTTAAATCATTTAACTCAAAAAGATGTTTTAATTTAACTCTATAATTTATTTACTTACATACATTAATGTGAACGTTACTTATGTTGAAATAAGTACAGAAATGGACTGATTAACATTTTAATACACATGGAAGTAAAAAGATAATAAAATGTTATTTAACTCAAGAAACTCGGGGTTACCATTGCTCCTTTGACATCTAACAGTGATGAGTTACGGTACCATATATTTCCTGTAATATATAAGCACATTTTTTGTTATAAAGAGCAATGAATGTATTTATTATAAATTTTAAAACTACTTGTTAATCTCGTTATTAATACCAACATGATTATTATATGACAAAATGTTCGCAATTATGATACTCTTAAAAAAAATGCTGCATACAAAAATATTGCTTGCACCAGGAACATCGTATTACAGCAGGTGCACCACATATGTAGTAGTGAGGTATTTCTTGAATATCCTTTCCGTTAAAAAAAATCTACTGGAGTTTAGAATTGTGGCGGCCGATTCTTCGATGTATCCACTTTTATACCAGGCATATTTAAAAAAATTATGAAATCGCGGAGAAGGTAGTTGTATGCGTTAACCCTTTGGTCTACAACCACGAGTGAGACTTGTAGTAAGGAATTTGGTAAATGAGACTCGTGGTAAGGAGTCTGACTCGTGCTTATTGTTTATGGACCAAATTCCTTACCACGAGTCTCACTCGTGGTTGTAGGCCAAAGGGTTAAAGATTGTAATTTGATGATATTATTTCTCAAATGTAAATTAATATCGTAATTTAATACCATAACGCGATCACTGAAAGTTCTCACAAAGTTTTTCCATAGTCTAAATCCATAAACGTCAAGAGGTTGAATCATTCCCGTTGTTTTCTTTGGTATAAAGTTAAAATTCGTATATCTTTATCTTTTTTTGGTATAAATTCTTGCAGACTTGCAGGACAATGTCCGCTCCAAGAATCTAACAACAGCACACTAAAACTTTCAGTTGCGGGTACAAATACATTTGTAAACCAAGACTGAAAGTGTTGTGTAGTTAATTTGCCCGATTTGGATGCTGCAATGTAAACATTTGCAGGTCTAAACAAACTTTCCTCTACGCGTGGTCCGAAATTTCCACTACCCTCTTTCAGTACCAAATAGAGAGGCGATTTCAATTGTCCGCTTGCAGAAATTATGGGCATAATTGTGTAACTATGCGCAGTTGCCGATAGTGATTGAGCTATACTTTCAACTGTTTTAACACCTTGCGTGGTCAGTGTTCTGCCTGAATGTAATTCTGAATTGAATTCACTTTCGTCTGCATTATATATATTCTCTAGTTCAAAAAGATTTATATTAGATTTTACGGTAGCTATGAATTCCTGACATACAATTTGTAATTGCTCCTTATCTCTTTGCGCAGAACGACTTACAAATTTTGTTATTTTTCTTGACACGATTCTATATTTTCTTTTAAAATTTAAAATTCATGTTGCACCAGCCTTAAATGAAGAAAGATCGATTTGGTTTCTAGGGCCCATCGTCGTAAGTCCATATCATGAATAATTCTTTTTTCGTCATCAGCTTTAAAATTTTGTAAGACATATTCGGAAATATATAACATCTTTTCTCTGGGTACCTCCTTTTTGTATGTAATGTTCCTATCGATATAGTTACCGCAAAGACTTCACCTTTTTAAAACGATGTTTTACCGTTGATAAGGAATACCGTCCCTTTTTTGCACTTTTCCAAAATTCAACAGCGCTTCTCTTATAGCCATCATTAACAATTTCACGTTCTTCTGAAATACAACTATCTTCTGCTTGATCATCATCTTCATCTTCTTCAAGTATTTCTATTTTATAATCGTCGACAAAATCTGCATCGAGTAAGTTTGATTTCCAATAATTTTCAAATTCTAACGTAGTATCAGTATGAATATCACATGACATTTCATTCATTGAAGAGTGTATAATATCCTTTATCACATCGCGTAATTCAATTTCTTTATCATTTACAGGTTTTCCGGAATTTTTGAACACTTGTACCATTTTAAAGATTTGCACTGTGTGACTTTGACTTTGCACTTGAATTATTCGTTATTCTTGCTAATTATGCCTTATACTGAAACTATTGCAAGAACTTTGTGATTTATATAGTAATTTCAAGTGACTAATAATCAAGCGACTAATAATCAAGGACTAATAATAGATAATATATTATTATATAATAGATAAAATGTTTTTCAAGCACGTATATCACATATGATGTACGTGCTTGATTAATAATATTAATCAAGCGACAATAGCGTCATTTTTATATTACATATGATGTACGTGCTTGATTAATATTATTAATTAACGGGACAGTAGTGTCTTTTTATATCACATATGATGTACGTGCTTGATTAATATTATTAATCAAGCGACAATAGCGTCATTTTTATATCACATACGATGTACATGCTTGATTAATATTATTAATTAACGGGACAATAGCGTTATTTTTATATCACATATGATGTACGTGCTTGATTAATATTATTAATATTATTAATATTATTTATATAATAATATACCGTAACTCATCACTGTTAGATATCAAAGGAGCAATGGCAACCCCGAGTTTCTTGAGTTAAATAACATTTTATTATCTTTTTACTTCCATGTGTATCAAAATGTTAATCAGTTTATTTCTGTACTTATTTCAACATAAGTAACGTTCACATTAACGTATGTAATTAAATAAATTATAGAGTCAAATTAAAACATCTTCTTGAGTTAAATGATTTAACTGCATCATTAAATTAATGACGTATTGAAAAAAATGAGGAGGATATTGTAATTTTACAATATTTTGTGTGTGTGTGTGATAAGCATTTTTTAAATATTACTCGCGCGAATATATTTTTATGTAATAATAATAATATATCTTTTTATAATAATAATAAAACTTTTAAAAAAGATATATATAAATTTTTAAATGTTCCAAAGTAGTCAACGGAGGAATAATGGCATTTGGAATAATTCGTGTATAAAAAAATTAGAGTGGAATAGACCTACTGGGGAAACCACTATAAAAAAAGCGCACCATACTATCTACCTCATGACAGGTGGTGTGGAAATGATAGCATTTTATCATTTTCTTTGGTCATAGACATTTTGAAGGCCTCATGTGTGAAGCGATTATCAGCTTTCTTCGCTATATCTCGAAAACTATTCTGATTTTAATGAAACTTCGTAAACTTGTAGCTTACATAAAGAGATAAATTCAGAAAATATCAGTTGCGGCCCAAAAACGATTTGAAGGGGTGAAATCACCCCTAACGTATATAACGATTTTCAGCTTTTTCCGTTATATCTCGAAAAATATTCGAGATATAAAAAAATGTTTTATATAAAAGTTTTACAATAAAATTACCTCTATTTATTCACGTCAATGATATTTTTTTAGAATAATTATTTAACAATTTTTTTTCGAAAATTGACAAAAAATTGATAAATAATTGTTCTGAAAACGCGAATGAATACAGATGATTTTGTTGTAAAACTTTTGTATAAAACATTTTTTTATATCTCAAATATTTTTCGAGATATAACGGAAAAAGCTGAAAACCACTATATACGTTAGGGGTGATTTCACCCCTTCAAACCGTTTTTGGGCCAGAACTGATATTTTCTAAATTCATCTCTTTATGTAAGCTACAAGTTCACGAAGTTTAAAATCAGAATTTGTCACCTCGAGAGGTTCCCTTGTTAGTAGCATAGTAAAATTTTGGGTGCAAATTCAAGCCAGCAAAAAATAAATTAGTTTTGAAAAAAAGAATGCAGTTACGATGAAAAAGAGGGATTAAATAAAAATATTGAATAAAATATAAATTTGAATTATTTTGTTAAAATCGTTTAAAGTGCGCAAGTTTTGAACTATAAACGTCAGATATAATATTTAAAAAATTATAACTAGACATCGGATTATACGCATTTGCATATTTGTATATGCAAAATGCTTATAATGAGCTGTTCGCAGCATTTTGCATATAACAATAATTTTTTTATTGAAAATGCATAAATTAAGTCATTTCTTTTTTGATAGTGTATATTTATGTATATTTTGGTCTTTTTTAATACATATTTGCATGCATATTTTAACACTTTGATTATGCATATAATCCGATGTCTAATTATAACAATTATTTGGAATACGAGCAGTTTAAGGAAATTGTGAGCAAATTTTAAAATTCCAGACTTTTTTACATTTTTTCCTGACCTTTCCTGGTTTTCCTAGTTTTCCAGGTCTGTGGCAACCCTGGTTTTCTTATAATAAATATCATAATCGTCATAGCCTGCTAGATATCAAAGAAACAAAATTATCCCTCGAATTAATGCTTCTATGTATACCTATGTCACAATGTAAATCAATCCACTGCTGTGATAATTTCAAAATTACAAACATTCATATTAGCGTATGCACTTAGTAAATAACAAACTATAAATTTAAGTCAAATTTAATATTATAAATTAATAATATTAAAGTAGAATGGCTACGAGTCAAACAATAACTTTTAATATTGACATTTAATACAAACATATATTTCTGTTTATCGAATATTAAAAGTTATTGTTTGACTCGTAGCCCTTTTACTTTATTATTATTATTAATTTATTATTATTAAACCATATTATTATTTATATATTTTAATATTATAAAATTTTTAAATTGTTTAACTTCATTGTTTTAGTTAAATTAACTAAATATATTGAATAAGAGTTGTGGCGCGATCGATAGAAATGATTTAAAATGTAATTCAAATTGGATATAATTTGATATGAATTTAACAGTGTCTTGTTAATATTTCATAATAATAAAATTACTAGTACGAAAATTTACTATTGACAATAAAATTTATGCAAAAAACTTATTTCCAATCCATCGAATTTGTTTTGTTTTTACATGTGGAATGGAGAAAATTGCGAGATGCGCTTAAAAATCAAAATCCACCAATCCGTCAATTGAGTTTACGGCATATCAGTCTCCGATAAAGAGGCACGCACATTCGTTATTGATAATCATTTATACAATACGAGCTATGCACAGGGCATCCTTAAGTGTATCCATTCTTAAATGCATTCATTACGTTCCCATGCATCTTCCATTACTTACTATTTAAAAAATTTTTTATATAAAAACAAATATATACAGGGTAGCTGTTTTTGATATGCGTTCGTGTACAGGTAGAATGAATTTAAATGTCCTATATTATTTTGTAATTTTCGCAATAATTTACGACAAATTAATTCTAAAAATCGCCGAATGAACGTGTATCCACCCGGGTTCCCAAGGGTTGAATGTACATACATTCATAGGTCATGACTACTAAACGGGGAATTGTTTACATTTATTACAGACGGCAACAATTATATATGAACAGTGAAAGAAAACAATTCCTAAGCTAGGTGGTCGGATCACGCTGTGCACTTGCATTTAGCGGTAGGTCGGGCGAACATGCGCTCATTCGGTCTGTAGTGATTGATTTCTCGTAATTTACAAAGATTGCAAAATAATACAGCACTTAGTAATTTGCTTTCAACTCATTGCCAGTTTAATCCTCTCTATCTACACGCTTTGTCTAAACTTACCGGGCACTATATAATTATACTTACGAACACTGTTATAAATCTATAGTGTCAAATTTAAGTCGCCACTGCTCCTACTAAATAAATCGTTATTTTATAAAAAAATTGTTTAAAAGTCCGAAGATTCTTCTCTTTCCTTAAGGGTGGCAACACGGAAAGAATGTTTTGCTGAAATATCTAAAAATTTTACTAAATACAGATCTGGAAATAATTTTGTTGAAACTTTAAAATAATTATGTAGAAAACTCAAGTATGAGTAATGCTGCAAGAAAGTTTAATAACTTCTAGCAACAAGCTTGAGCGTCCTACACAATTATTTTATCAATAATGCAATAAAATTATTTTCAGATCAGTACTAAATTTTTTAAATATTTTAGCAAAAGCATTTTTTCCGTGAAACAGAAAGTAGATTCTAAACTCTACGTAAATATGTACTAAAATTACACCGTTATTTATTAGGTGTTAAACTTAATTCCTGCCGTTTTCCGTCTCCAAAATTGATTTGTTTCGAAGGGAAGATGAATGAATACCTTAATCAAAGTAATTTCCTCCATTTTCTACTTTATTAATAATTAATAATACTTTATTAATAATACTTTGATTAAGATATTTCCCTTCGAAACAAATCAATTTTGGAGATGAAAAACGGCAGGAATTAAGTTTAACACCTAATAGCTTAAACTTTATGGCCCATCATTCAGAATCCACTTTTATCAATAAATATGTGCTTATGTATGAAATTGTATAGTAACGTGAACTATGTACCAAACATACACTAACATCGTAAAAGCGTATTCTGAATACAGATCTAATTTATTAATGTAGATACCTTTAATTATTATGCAGACTCAATGGCTACCCTCCGGATAATAATGAATGAATGATAATATGCTATTAGACGAACTAACAACGCTAAACAATTATCCGTATTTAGAAATATTCCGTAGCATTTCACACCAATTATTATTAAATATTTCTTTCTGTTATCAATCGCACCTTCGAATACAAATAATATCGTCGTGCAAAGAGCTTTACTCGATCCTACGACAACAGTGAAGAAGTAGCGGACGTCTAGTCAACACAACAGTTCCGTTCAAACTGTCGGTATTTCTTCAACCCTTGAAACCACTTGAGACCATCGTGGTCGCACTGGGAATTGGGACTCTCATAAACATGAGGAAGAAGGGCATATGATACAAAAACCAAGGCAAAAAGTTACAGCGGTGGGAATGAATTCTTTCATCGCATACACAATCAAGGACCTCTTTCTACTAGACTTAAATGTACGTATCTATCTTTGAAACTCTAAACGCTTCGAAAATTCAAAAATCTTACCTATAATAAATTAAATGTGAAAAAAAATGGAATATACATGTATGCAAAAAATGTTGAAGTATTTTTTTTAAAGCAAGATAATGCCAAGCTTGCATAATAGCGTTTAAATTAATTTGTTACTATGTATGTACATGCCAAGAATATTTGAAAAACTTACTATCTGTAAAAAATACTTTCTATGTACTGACTCACATTTTTCCATAAATGTTTTTCTCGAAATAAATCTTAATTTAAAAAATGATAGGTTTAAAAAAGATATATATATATCTTTTTTAAATCTATCATTTTTATAAGACACAAGATATGTATATTTACAGAATAATGTATATTATGTCTCTCGTTTTATAAAAATTATATCTTAAACGTTTTATGTGAAGAAAAAAATTTGTAGTTCTAAAAGGATATAAGAGTGCATCCAAACCATTGAACCGAATATCGAGCCACGAGCCGAGCCTACGTCCAATCTATATCCAATCTATATTCATAGTCAATAATTTGATGTTAATCTGTAATATATTCGTTTCGATAATGTGGATGTAAGATCTTTGTGGACACAGGCTCGACTCGCGGCTTGATGTTCGGCTAGATAATCTAGTAACACATACTGTGAATAAAAGGGTTGGAAATCCATACAGAGAGAACTGTAAAAAGATAGTCTGGACGCATCTTAATAATACACACACCTTAAAAAAATAAATATTAAACAAAAAATATTAACAACAATTTTATTACAATTTAATTTTAGAAATTTAATTTAACAATTTAATTTTAGAAAAATAATTCCCTTGTAAAAATCTTACTAATAAATGAAAGAAATGCAGAAGAATTCGAGGGATACGGTTTCACTTATTTGTACTCTAGTTCGAAAAACGTAAAATACTTCAGTCACAAAATATTTTCAAATTATAATTAAATTAATTCACAATAATTAACTCCTAATAATTAGCAGTTGCTACATCTTGTTATTATTTACGTCTCGTGTAAAAAAATCAAAATCACTACCATATTTTTCTCAACAGAAACGATTCCCTTCTCATTTTATGCAAAACTAATATGTCATAAACTGCGAATGAAGCGTAACTACAAATGCGATTTACAGTCCAGACTCTGATACAACATTTATATTAAATTGAGTATACATTTACGAACGAACACCGAATACAAAAGTTCGTTATTGCTTCAACAAATAGCACAAGTTAAACACTTTATGCTGCGAATACTGAATCTGATCAAACGCTCGGTGTAATAAAAAAAAAAGCAGCAAGCTTACAAACAGAAATATAAATGTCCGTTATTTGCATTCGCTACGTGTTCTCATTGCTAACGTATACCCCGCGGCTTTACAGAAAATTGAACAGAAACTTACCTATAACAGGAAACAGACAGTCGTTTCAGAACCACGCACGGCTTCATCACAAGCTGTACTAGTCCTGCTCGTGTCGCCCGCTTTGATAATCCCAGTTTCCGCAAATCATTCTTTAGCTGAAATAATTATTTTGTGGTCAGATATTCCATACATATTCAAGGTTGCATCAAATTCTCTACCGCCAAAAATAAATTTTTACAGTATCACTTTCTACACAAGCTGAAGCTGAGAGAATAATGAATTCACAACAAACAAAAACGCACAATGCTGATGGAGAGACTGTAAAGTGTATAAATTGTATTAAAGTTGTTTGTCGACAATGTCAACATTTCATAATAGGTTAGATTAATACACGTCTTAGTCTCGCTAGATTTACTACGTAAAATCGGCAATAAACAAAAATTCGCACCTTGACTAGCAGCATACGACGACGATTTTCGTCTCCGTGAAGCCATCTCTTCAACTCGAAGTTGTTAAACATATAAGCCTGCTCCTTGTATTCAGTCATTACTCGCACGGCTAAAATAATTTGTCACTGATAATTCTCTTTTGGATAAGCAAATTTCTCCCCACTCAAGCTCAGAAATCACAGAGCAAACGTAATAATCCTTATTCCTTATTCTCGAGCACAGCGGTTTACACACACACGGTCCGAAGGAACACGAAGGAACTGAGCTACCAGGAAAAGAACTAGCGAGTTTATACGTGCCTAATCAGTTCGACGATTGGCCAATGTGGTAACCGATGAAGGACAGCGCTAAGGAGACCGCAAGATACCGCTGGCGCGATCGTCTTCTGTTTATCGCGAATCGCGACTGTCCCTGAGACCTCTACTTTCATTTGTATTGTAGGTAGATTATATGTAGATACAAATGTCATTGATGTCATGTACGCCGACGCAGGACGTTTTATTTCTGTTTATTTCTCACTGATCTCACTGATCTAAGTGTGAAAATTGGAGAACGGAAAGAAAGCAAATTTTCTACCTGGAGGTTTTATACCCGAGGATTTTATACCTGAGAAGAGGTAAGTTATATACCCAACAATGTCCTTTTCAAGAAATCTTATTGTATTTCGAATGGAATCGTCCAAGGAATATTGAATGCTGTATTCATTTTTCTTTTTTTGTCTTTTTCTTTTCTTTTTTCACAAAATTCCTTTACTTTATTTATCGTTATTTGCATTTTTTCTTGAACTTTTTCGGATTTGTCCAAGGAAAGTAAGCGTTCTTAAATATAACCCTTTTGGTATGTAAAAAATACACGTAGGGAAACATATGTATCTTTTATTTTTACCAATAAAATTTTATTGAAATGCATCTATATTATGCGAAAGTTTGCACTGCAAATTTCGTTAAACTAACTTTTATAAATTTTTAAACAATAAATTTTAAATCTTTGCTCGCAAACGTTTTCTCACAATAATTTTGCGTTTCACGTGACGCATCACAAATGAATTTGCAACTTGATGTAACTTGAGATTCATCATGGGCGATGCAGTAGGCTTATCATTTCTAACGATAACAAGATTCTTTGCACGTCTCGCTTAAGCGTCTCATATTTCTCTCCTCCCCTCCATAAAATTTAATATCGTTGTGTTATTTAATATCCTTTCGATAAATTATTCGTATATTATATAGTACTGTATTTCTCGTAATGATGTAAATGATATATCGTTTATTCGAAGCTGTTTTGCTCACCCTTTTCTGCACTCGATATACAGCAAAAAAAGTAATCCGGATTTCGGAACTATCTGCCGATATTGTTGTTCCTTCACCATCTGCCCACGCAGAGAAATATTCTTTTCTTTATATTATTATAGCATTTTATAACAAAAAATAAGATAGAACAATACGAGCCGTAAATATTCTTGAAGAAAGTATTTAGAAATGTTCAGACTAAAATTGTCTCTCCGCACGATCATATCGTACCAGATACTTCTCATAAACACTGTTGAATCACTATTTATACTACTAAATACAGACGTATGCAGTTGACCGCCGAGAAAAATCTGACCTGTAGATATATATCGTTTCCGTGTG
Organism: Trachymyrmex cornetzi; assembly: GCF_001594075.2. Taxonomy (NCBI): domain Eukaryota; kingdom Metazoa; phylum Arthropoda; class Insecta; order Hymenoptera; family Formicidae; genus Trachymyrmex; species Trachymyrmex cornetzi. Next base: position 448,843 of record NW_017300076.1, on the reverse strand, counting down.
TGTTATCTGCATACCATATAAACTTCCGATAACCATAGCATCCCTTTCGTTTCTTCGTTAACCGATCTTCGTCGGACTAACGGATATACGACACATAAAAAAAAAGAGATGAGTCATCAAAGATATGAGTCATGACGAATTATTCCGACGTAGAAGGAAACCTAGCAATTATAACATGCAAAAGTGGATATTTCTGTTCTTATTATATATATATATATATATATATATATATAT
>NW_017300076.1:444326-448384 GCF_001594075.2 Trachymyrmex cornetzi | reverse complement strand
TTTTAATATATATATATATATATAACGCTCGCTTTGTGTATATACATATGTGTGTGTGCGTGCGCGCGCGCGCGTGCGTGTGTGTGTGTTTATGTATGTATATATACAGCATTCTTATATAAACAGCGATATTCTTTACAGATTCAATTAAGTTAACTCATTTTACATACACACCTATTGCGTACGCAACTTGTGTTAATACGATAATTTTATTCTACTTCACTGACGCATTTCCTACCTTTAAAAAATATATTGAAAGACAATCTTCAATGGCTACGTTTAACAAAGAAAGTACTTTATGTAACTGTTGCAAAATTTTTCAATATATTTCATTTATACATTTAAATCCATGAGAAATAAAAGGCAAGAACCAATCATATTAAAAATCCTTATAACAGTTGCAAGCTGTTTTTTTTACTAAACGCAACTAATATTTTAAATTGACCTGATTGAATAAATATATTCAATAAAAGCATTTTCGTGAACTTGGTAACATACGTCAGTTATAGTAGATCCCAAGAAAAGAGCGGTCGCTTGCATAGATCGTAAGAAGGTTGCATTCAACAAAAAACATCCTTTGCAGTGTAACACAAAACATCCCTTGAAAAGAAACCATTCGAGAAACCATTAGTGAAATTTAACGCCTGCGAGCCTTTTGAAATTTTTACGACATAATACACGAATCAGGTATAAAAAAAACATGGACATAATATATTGCACGACAAACTTGAATAAAATTAAACGTAAATGCAAATCGATTTTGCAAATATAAGATACAAGTAGATGTGCATAATTAAAAGCGAATTTATTTAACAGCAGGAATTTATTTTAGATAAATATTATTGCAACAACACTTTGACAAATTTAAATTTTGTTTTAGACCACAAACCAGACAAAATAATATTTGTAGAGAGATATATATAAGTTGCTAATGAGAGTCAATGCAAAAATAAACCAATATGATTAAAGTGAGATTAATATTATTGACTGTTTCAAAAATCACATCAACAGAAATATTAACCAATTCTCAGTAATCACAGATAACAGATAAATTATTACACGAATTTAACTGGGATAATATTTGAATTTTGAACGAAGAACTACATTAATAATAAAAAATTGTTCTCTGAAGCGACATTAAAAAAAACAATCACGGATTATGTGAATTACATGATTATGTATGTGATTATATGATTATGTAAAATTTACAAAGTGAATCGCAGTTTCTTGACTTCATCTGTAGTGACATTATTAGTTGTCTTAACGATCTTGATGCTTCTTAATTATTTTATCTTTTTTTTAATAGATATGTACTTCACTCTAACAATATTGATCTCTCTCTTTCTCTCTCTCTCTCTCTCTCTCTCTCTCTCTCTCTCGGCGTTTATATTATTAATATATTTATTCATATAAATATTAAAATAAAATTTATTCATATTATTAAATTTACTTTATATGCTTATATGTTAATTTGTATTGAAAAGGACTAAAAATTATAGTCACAAAACGTTTACAATTCATTTTTTTATTTAATTGATTAGTAAATTCATTGTACGCATCGATATCAGCGTTAGCTCTTATTGATAACTTATATCTTTTTCTTACTGATTTATTCTCAAAGCTTTTTTATCAAATCATTGTTTAATTCTTATAGATTTTTTATCGCTAAAAGGGAATCCATTAATGAAATTATTCTATCACACCACTTTTAAACAAATTAGACTTAAAAGTACCAAAAATGGCATATTTTTTTAGTAATTTTGAGCTAAAGTTGCTAAAAAATATACAAAAAGTTACACAGTAGAGATAAATTAAAAGAACGAAACTTAAATCCGTGACATCTTTCTGTAAAATCCTTCTGTCGAATTAAAAAAAATTTTTTACAATAAATGAGAACGGCTAAAAAGAATTCTAGAATGACGAAGCAATTTCAATAATGGATTCGTTTTCAGCAATAAAAAACACAAATTCGGTTAGATGCACTCAATGCGCACTAGTGCATATTAAAGATGTACACAGATTGACGTAAAGATGCATATTTAATATAAATATAGAAACGGCGATTTACATATTAAACCACGAAATCCACAATACATTTTATTGTGCTGGATAAAATGTGTATGTCATAAATCAAAATATTTGCATTCGTGGGCAGAGACTTGTAATTTTTTGGCATATGGAGTATCAACACCACTGGAAAGGTAAAAAATAATAAATGTCGGATTGATTTTTTGTATATATACATACACATATACATGGAAGTGTAACATGTATTACGCCTGTCCAATTAATAAATATAAATATAAATATAAATGAATTTTATTACTGAGTTAAAACTGCGAAGCACATTCCTGGAGCGCTGTTTTTCGCAAATAAACTCCTCCATTAAAATATCTGCATTCAATAATTGTGCAAGCTCTTTATTAACGTGTATTATTGCCACTTATTTGGTCTTCACAGCCCGCGTGTTTACTTTCTATCTTATATGTACGTTTCTTAAAATTTGCACAAGTTTCAATGTTTGTTTCTCAAATCTGGCATGTGGAATTCCACATGCCAAATATTTGGTTTGTGAAATTTCTATGCTCGATACAGAACTCTTTGATCGTGTTTGCATTTCATTTGTGTTAACATTAAATCCGTGTATAACGACTTTGATACGCATCAGTGCACACTAATGCATCCAATTGAATTCATTGTTCAAGGATCATCTTGTCTGGTTTATGATCTAAATCCATGTGACACAGTGTAATGAATGTACGTATTTGGTATGAGTATCAAATGATGCGTCTGTCGAAACATAAAGTGCTTAAGTTGCCATTATGCATTTGGATAATTAGTCTGAGTAACAGTAATTAATTTTAGGAATAATCATAGATGAAGACCTGTAATGCCATTGGCATTGATATCCGATGTGTTTAAAATTTCTCAGATAATAACAACGTACATATAATACATATATGATGCTATAAACTTGGACTCGCGACATTGACATAATAATTTAAAATTATTAAAATTATTAAAATAATTTAAAAAGAAAAACGGCAAATAACACATGATTATCAGAGCACAGAAATCAATTTGATTATACACGTATAACATCATAATATACAGTGAATAAGCGATGCCTGCTAGAAATGATAAAGAAGTTTTTATAATTAACAGAACACAAGAGAAAACACAAGAGCCATTAGATAATCGCATGATTTATGTGAAAGAAAGATAAAAAGTGAGATAAACCGAGATTAATTTTAATCTCAGTTTAACTTACTTTTTATTTTTCTTTAGTTTTAAAAACTAGAAAAAGATATAGAGTAAATTAAACCGAGATTACTTAATCTACATTGACGGAAACGGACATAAGGCACGTGATTATCAAGTCGTAGAATTCAACAATAGAAGTTTTCATTTTGAGGGATTTTTTTGTTACAATCTCTTCAATAGAGGAAACATCTATTACTGCATTTCTTTCAATTTGTAATATCGACAAATTATATTAAAATATTACTATTCAACAAAAAATGCATAAGAAAGAAGGTAATCATTTTTTGTAGTTATTTGGACGCTTATGACTCTATTGTTCAAAATTGCTCTGTCATGTCGCAATCATCATTTAGAAAAATTTGCAATTAAAATTGCAAAAAGAACTATTTTAGCATATTTTGATATATTACACTGAAAAAAATTATACGCAACATAAAAATATAAATATAATGTTGATATATTGCCATTGTTATATAATATTACAGTAATTTACATAGAAATTATAAAATATACTATTGTGATTGTATTAGGAGCATGACTTGTATTTTTTCAAAATTATTAACTTAGGGGGATGTGCTGGAGTGCCCTATTTTACCAATGAAGTATGATTAATTTTCCTCGACTCGTTTCTCTTAATTGCACTTACGGATTGAAAAGTCCTTCTCCACAATTAAAGTATTGATAACAACACTGGCTGCTAGCTACAATTTAAGGCGATGCTAAAGCCCCCTGTTTTACTACATTTCCATTCGGTGAAAAATCTCTGTATTGATGTACGGATTGCAAAAGTATTA
>NW_017300076.1:439199-444173 GCF_001594075.2 Trachymyrmex cornetzi | reverse complement strand
GACTGGGACTGTCAACAGAGCCGAAATTCCGTGTAGCAGTAGTTGCGCGGTCTTGCGATAGATGGTGTTGGCATATGTTAGATAAGAACAGATGTATGCGTTTGAGTAAGACAGAATGATATATATTATATAATGTAAAAACTAAATCAAAGATATCACCACTATTATCGAATTTGGAATTAAAAAAGTCTGTACTATCGACCTTGATTGAGTTGGGTAATCGGTTTAGCATCCCCTTAATACGAAAAATGAAAGAAAATTAAAAATTGTAGTTTTGTCACCGGCTCCTGCAGTCAACTCGTCACAATATGTGCTATATATAAGAACCTGTATAATATACGCCTGCATATATGCCTGTAGAAATGAGCTAGGAGCTTTAGTATAAGAGAAAAGAGTCGTCAAAAATTTCGTTCGTATACTACGAATAAAATTGACGTCATTTCATGAAGCCATGAAATCGAGCAGTATTTTAGTTGATCTCTTTCTAAGAGATGGCGTTGCAGTATGTTAGATAAGGACAGATGAATGCATTTGAGCGACACAATGATATATAATAAATATAAGAAATAAATGAAAGACGTCACTATTAAACCGAATTTGGAATTTTAAAAAGTCTGTACTATCGACTTCGATTAGAAGTTCGGCCGTCTATCCAGCATCCCCTTAATCTAGTTACTTTTAAACTTTAATTTATTAACTTGTTCTTTTTTATAAATTAACATTTTTTTGTCTCTTTAAACGTCATTTTTTTCTATAAAATCTTACATATTAGAGAATTAGTTGAGGAAAGAGTATTGATCATGTGATGGGCGCAACTAGGGAGTGTCAGCTGACTGTCAAATCAATCTCCAACTTGAGAATTAATACTTAATTTGAAGGTTATTTCGGCTCGCCAATGCCTAATTGAGTGTATTTTTTCCCGTAGGGGAACACTCGTAATAAAGATGAACGTGGGTAATTGAACTTGGTCTCTGTATCTAGAAAAGAGGTCTCTGTATCTAGGCGCTGTTATCAGCGCCATTGCGACATTCTATTCCTGTTTTACACCTAATGAGCGTTATAGAACAAATGTCGCAATAGCGTTGCTTTCCGAACATAACCTTAGTTGAATACAAAGTCTATGCTAGTAAAAAATTATTTCTTTGTTATTTTATAAAATTAAAAAATGAAATATTAAACTTTTATCTGATGATTTATATTATAATTGTTTTGTTATTTAAAGAAAAATTAGTTTTAAGAAAAATTAGGACATTATAATTTAATAAAAATGTTTTTCAAAATTAACTTTTTATTTAATTTTTGTTAACTCAATAACTTTTAATGTAACTTTAACTGAATTAGGGCCGGTTGTTCCATTTTTAGGTAAACTATGTGGTAATTTACTCTTTCTTATTGGATAAACAAAGGACTAAAGGAGTAAAACATAAAAGAGTAAGAGAGTAAGACAGTGAGCTGAAGTTTACTGAAAGGTGGAACAGAGACCCAGTCTTAGTTTTTTAATCATGTAACTTTTAACGTAACTAAATTAAAAAATAAAGAATTCGGGACTCTCAAGTTTTACAAACACAATAAATAAATAATTATGCTAATGACAATCGCCACGCAGTTGTTCGTGCGTAACTATGAATTTATATTAAAATTAATTATGTACAAATGAACATTTTGACTCTGACACTGCATGCCAAGTCTCATTAGCTCAATCATTTATTATTGTGTTTGTAACTAAATTAATTTCTGAGTCATTAACTGTAATTTAATTTAGTTTTAAAAAAATATTAACTTAATTATCTAACTCTGATTATAAGATATATTTACACCATTAGAGGAAAAGTACTAATTTTTGTAAAAATGCACAATTATAAATATTTACGTTATAAATTATGTAATTTATACGCAATCAAAATACAAATTATGCAATCAAAATTAAAGTATTTTTAAATCTTTCATATCTTACAAATTTTTTTTATACCCGTTACCGTTAAAAAGATTAATATAAGATCTATCAATATCGTAATATTAAAATCGCAATTCTGACGCAATGTGCATTCTGATACATGTAATGTATATGAACTATACATTAATTATAAATGTTTTTTTAATTATAATCGACACAATAAATTTCTTTTAAAGACTGAAAATCCTAACAATATAATTTTGATTGTAATAAATTTCTTCAACATGTCACATATCGTACAATAAACAATATACTAAAATGGCTTTATTTCATTTTCTCTCAATTATAACATGGCCAACGTGACAGAACAATTTCAATGGGATCATATTAAAAAAAAAACTACAGGCATCAGATTACCTTTGGTTTTACCTTCGAAAAAGAATCATGTTTTGTAACGAGACAGTAAAATCGCGCAGCCCTGAATTTCCACCCTCACCTTTCAGTGGAATTTTTTCATCAAAGCACGGAACCTCTTCATGACATCGATACAACATTGAAACGACATGCGATCTGTATCTCGAAATATCGATACCTTGTGAAATTCGCGACGACATCCCCGACAAACATAACCGCTGATCGGCAAAGCCGGCAACTTTTTCGCAATGATCCATGACGACGCTGGCTTCAGATGTTTCCGACCTCCATGCGTCGCTCGATCATAAAGTTTGCAGCAACGTTTTCTCGCCTCTTTCTTTGCCTCGCAACACACGACTTGGTCTACGTACGCCGACATCGCGAAACGACGGTAACGATACAAATGGACAGTCTGGGCTGATTTGCGCAATACTTGTCTATTATCAAGATCACTTACACCACCGTCGCTAGAGTCGGTTTCTTTCGCGGAGAAATAATTACCCTCGCTGAGCTTCTTCTCTCTAATGACTATTTACTTAACCACCATTAATGCAATCGTTCATTGATGTAAGACAACAAAAAAGAACCGCCAGTCTCGGAATCAAATTAAATAAATAAACATTAAATAAGTAAAAAAAGATTTCAACGGTGCCTATAAAATGTTTACACTGTATGTTTAGATCGCACTCCGCAAAAGGATCAAGAGATCTTATATCCATAACGCCGATCACTACGAGTCACCATTTTATTCATAATATCCTTTTGCATCACATTCACATATTAAAATATTTTAGTCTCTTAGATCGATATTCATAGTCAGATCTTATTTAAGATCGTCTTAAATAATGTCATGAACTAATCAGAGAGCCTACGCATTAGCGTCTCAAGGCATTACCTAAAATAAGAACCGACTATGAATACTGCCCTTAGAGAAGATTGATATCGTTTTGAGTTTACGTAGACAAAAACAAGGTTGCTCCGATTGCTAGCTCGCAAAACGAAGCTTTACGAAAGAAATTGGAATTAGCACAAAAAAACATGACGAAAAGCACCCAATTGACGCCATTAACCGAAACTCTATGGAGCAGATATATTAATGCTATTAACCTTTTCGTTTTTGTAACGCCGACTGTAACCAGCATCCGTCTATGTATCTGTCGATACTGGCTCTGATCAGGCCTGTAATACACGTGCGACTACCTTGCCTGAATCACCTGCACCCGACACTAACGCTGTAACAGTCATGCGCAAAACGGCCTGGTTCTAGCTCCCCTGGCGAAAATATCATTCTCATATAGGTACCATTAAAATTTTACATGTGTTGAAATTATGAAGATTTAAAAGAATACTTAAACCTCTTTTACAAGTTTTTTCGGAAATTATAAAATAATTAATCTTAAAATATTTCCAAATTTACACACACATACATAAATAATTTTAGATAAAATGTGCACTCTCAGCATTTAGTCATGCATTCAGCATTCCGTCATTATTACTATTGTAATAAAAAAATAAATTTTAAAAAGAGTATGGATTCTCAATCAAGAAAGAAAACCGATTGTGGTTTTCATTTCCTCCCGATGAGATAGAAATCACCACAGCAGACTACATTACTGATTACCCTCGGGTTAAAACGATGTAGCGGTAGGATAACAGAAAAAGCATGGACGTATCCAGGAAAAAAGTTTGGGAGGTTTAAATCTCCGAAAGTTTTTCTTCATTTTTAACTATGAAAAATACAACTTCAATTCTTTGTTTGTTTCATTTATTATTTCCCCTTTTTTTTTATTTAACTTTAGTTTGATATTTTTAATCTCTAGCAATATTCTTTTTCTTGTACAAGAGATTTTTTATGTTTTTTTCTGAATTTTTTATATTTCTTTCCTTTCTAGAAAAATTATAACAAATATTTTATATCTAATAATATTAGTAATATTAAAGGATTACACATTTAATTTTTAATAACTATATTTTGCCTATTATACTTTTCTTCAGGGAAAAAAATAAAAGTCCCCCCCCCCCCCAAAAAATGCTGCATACGTCCATGCTACACACCGACACATCTCCATAACAAGCGCCTTGCTCCCAGACGTAACGATGGCAACCCATGTATTATTAGAGTAGGTATTACAAGGGCTGCATTTGGGGAGCGTAATCGGAGTTATTGCGCCTTTCTGCCACGTCATTTCCAATGGACACCAAGATATAACCGCCTTTGGCACTGCAGTGGCAAAGGGGTGAACAATTATGGATTATAACGCATGATAGGGAATCCTATCGGATCGTGATGCTCAATTCTTTCTTTTAGAAAAACGTATTGTTTTCTGTAATTGTTTTTATCTCTTTTGAAAGAAATAATTATTTAAGAACGTGCTTTATAGATCTATTATAAAAACTCTGAAATTTCCGTGTCTGAAATTTTATGACTCATGGAAACCAACGACATTTTATTGTTGTCTCGCTGTAGTCATAAAGTCATACAAATAACGCATTTTAATTTATTGCACCTATTTCCAGCAAATGTATAAAATAATAAGAAAAATGTACAAAATAGTAACGAAACGCACGTGCTTAAATAAAGGTGATAATTATAATAACGTGTTACTTTCTAAGGCCCAGTTTCACAACTGACGGTTAACTCTTAACTGTGTGTGTGTGTGTGTGTG
>NW_017300076.1:431906-439104 GCF_001594075.2 Trachymyrmex cornetzi | reverse complement strand
TCATTATCTCTTTTCAATTCTAGAATTGGAAAAAGATGAGAAATAAGTTGAACCTCGGTTAAGAGTTAACCGTGAGTTGTGAAACTGGGCCTAAGAGTTCTTTCACCAACCTCGGTTAAGTTAATCGACGGTTACATGGGGTTTATTTAGGCTCAGATTCACAACTCATTATTACTCGTTATTACTTAAAATAATACTTAAACCTCGATTCAAAATTAACCATGAGTTGTGAAACTGGACCTAAATGAGCCCCATGTAACCGTCGCGTCGGTTAAGGCGATGCTAAAGCCCCCCTGTTTTACCACATTCCTATTCGGTGGGATTTCTCCGTATTGGATGTACGGATTGCAAAAGTATTATTACTTAAATTATAGCACGCACACAGAGGATGTTTGCTACACTGGATTTTATGAGAAAATCGAAAAAAAATTATAAAATTTACTTATTTTTGGCTCGCCCAGCTGTCACCTCGGATATATATTTGCTTGATATAAGAGTTTTAGAGTCCATATCTTGAAAATAAGCGGGCAGCAAACATCACATTATTGAAACGAACGATACCGAATTTGTAGAACTAAGATTGAAAGTCTAGAAAAGATATATTCCCACCGAATAGGAAATACGTGTATACAGATGCTTTGCAGAGACTGGGACTGTCAACAGAGCCGAAATTCCGTGTAGTAGTAGTTGCGCGGTCTTGCGATAGATGGTGCTGGCATATGTTAGATAAGAACAGATGTATGCGTTTGAGTAAGACAGAATGATATATATTATATAATATAATGTAAAAACTAAATCAATGATGTCGCCACTATTATCGAAATTGGAATTAAAAAAGTCTGTACTATCGACCTTGATTGAATTGGGTAATCGGTTTAGCATCCCCTTAACTTAATTGAGGTTGGTGAAAGAAACTCTAAGGGTTTTGTCTACGCCACGTGTTCTTCATTTTATATAATACGCATTATTTTCATCCGATCTACCATATTTGGTGAGTCTGTCATCGGATACTTGTGTTTGTGAGAATGAGAAAATTACAGACACGTTCGACATACCATTCTTTTCGTCTTGAGGAAGTTCGGAAAGCTCAGTTTCGGCAGATTGACTCAAACCTGATGTTCACAATTTATCATTATGTCGCATAATGTTGCTTTGTATGTTAAATGCGCCGAATGTGCAGTTTGCGAAATATGATGTGGTCTGCGAAATTATTTAAAGAATTTTTGCTTGCACAACATATGCGATTTATGCATATATGTGAGAACAATAGCTGTGTGTTTACTTAATAATGAAAAATCTACGCTTACGATATTGTAACTTTCTCTCTAATATTTCGACGATTGTCAATCAAATGAAAATCCCGTCAGACATGTTGTATGTGATATCGTCGTTCCACGATGAATTGTTTCCGACGGTATAGTAACGTGATATCACTGATGTAATATCAGAATTCGCGTTATTGACAGCATATTCTCATTCGAATAAAAAGTTTGAATTTTGTAAAATTACGCACTGTCTGGTATTACGGAGCCTTGGCCGTTTGCGAATAACGTCGAGTCGTCGGTACTCTCTACTACTCGCGACGTCGAGTTAAATTCCGTGGAAAATTATTTGCTGAAAAAATAAACATTGATAAAAATAAACGTTGATAAAAAGACATTTTTTTTAAAAGTAGAGATAAACATTTTTTTCCGTAAATACATTCAACTGAATAATCACTCGCATCGAGAAATCTCAAAATAATATCTGTGACGTTCTGCTCTTTTTTGCCCAGATGTACCGCGGACCAAGTGATAACTGTCAGAATGATCAAAAATATAGTAAACGATATGAACCACTGGGTCAATCCAAACGCCATAACGAAATTTATCTTCTTGAAAAATGATCTTACAAACGAGCCGTCTTGTCAATATCCTTTCCTGTTTCTGTTATGCTCAACGAAAAAAAGGCTCAACTATTTTAAAACAAAAAATAATCTACCGAGATTCGCGTTTGATTAATCTATAGATGTAAAAATATGAGTGGGAATCACAGAGTCTTGCATAACGCATAAGACATATGGTTTCGTATATGGTGCGTTCGGGTAGACGCTATTAGCGCTGTTATTCTTATCTCCATTGTTTATTTAAACATAAAACAAGGATAGACTAAGGGCTGCCGTACACAAAAAACTTAAGCGGTAAAACGTAAGCAGTAAGCGAATTGACCAATCACAGTAGAGTCTGTAAAGCCATAACATAAGCAGTAGACAATTCAACATCTTGATTTCTTTACTGCTTACGTCTTACTGCCTTAAGTTTTTTGTGCGTCATGGCCTTAACACAAATAGTGCTAAAAGCGATTCCCCAAACACATTTATAATATATAAAAAAAATATGAAATTTCTTTATTTCTTTCGTTTTTATGAAATTTATTTTATCTTTTAGGATTCGGACTGATTGATTTTTTAATCCGGATCTACAATAGGTGTTCTAAACAGGGCTCGGTAAAATAACTGATACGACTTATTTAAAATAAAAAATATAAAATAAGTTTCAGAAGCTTATTTAAAATATAAAATCGTATATAGGAATCGGTAAAATTACTGATACGACTTATTTGAAATAAAAAATATAAAATAGGTTCCAAGAACTTATTTAAAATATTAAATAACAAATAGGACACAAGAAATTATTTAAAATATATTATACAATAGGACCCGAAAATGCATTTATTTATTTAAAATATAGAATAATCTTTATTTAAAATAGGAAAATAACTTGTTTTTTATTTTAAATAAGTTTTCAAAGGCGATTTCTTATTTTAAATAAAAAATTAATTTCGAAAACTTACTTAAAATATAAAATAAGAAATATGTACAGTGAGTGCAAAAAGTATTCATATATACAGAGAAAATATTTTTTAAAAAAACCTTATTTTTAAAAAGTAAATACTATTCAGCTTAATTGACGTTCATTTCTTACTCTAGGTAATTAATAATTTATTCATAAAGAATAAAATAGACTATATGTTTCTTAAAATTATATATACCAAAAAGAGATGTGTATTAATTATAAAAAATATATAATCTGAAAAAATAAGAGAAAATTAAAAATTCTATTGTTTGGAGAGATGATGCTCCAAAAGTATTCGTACAGTCGAGAAATTTAGCTTCTAGAATATCAGGAATACCAATGTTACGTGCGAAGCTCGTTTGTTTATGTTAGAACAGAATATGTTCATTGTATAAAATTGCTAATTAATATTTATTTTTTACAAATAAGATTTTTTTTTTTAATTTCCTTGTACGAATACTTTTTGCTCTCACTGTAGTTTAAATAAATGTTTCAAATAGTAAATACAAAATATTTTTACGATTTTGTTTATTTGAATATATGAATATATACATTTATAAGTATAACGTTTCAGTTTTATAACTATAACCTATAATTAATATTTAATAGTATTAACTCTTCGTGAACCACAGGTGGAAAATTCAATCATGGATCATATGTGGGTACATCTTAATTGTACCCCACACATGCTATACTTCATTATAAACATACTATAATTTAACTAATAACCGTCACTTTTACTGACAGATCGGTAACATAACCGATACAATTTATTTAAAATAAAAAAATACAAATTAACTTCCAGAAAATTATTTAAAATACAAAATCGATAAAAAAACTGACAGCTTATTTAAAATAAAAAATATAAAATAAGTTTCAAAAACGTATTTAAAATATTAAATAAGAAATAGGTCAGAAGAAGTTATTTAAAATCATAAATACTAAATAACGTTTTAATTTTTTCTTTATTTAAAATATATATTTTAAATAAATTTATTTGAAATAAGAGAGAGACCGAGTCCTGGTTTTAAGCCTTAAGCTATAAAAAAACTGACTAATTACAGTCGAATGCGAGGAGAATAATTAATTGTGATCCATCCATTCCTTATGGCTTAAAAATCTATTGTAGATCCGGGCTTACGGGGTTTCTAATAAGCCATTACCTAATCTTTACGTCTTAAATCATAAAATGATTAATTAACCAATAAGAATATAAGAAAATAATCGATTACGATTGGTCAATGATTTATAGCTTAAGCCTTAAAGCTTAGATAAATGACTTATTGTAAAAAGCCCATTACGGATAGTATACGCAACAGCCCTAAAAGCACCTTTGCATATGCCGCAAACTGTTAGCTTATGCCGTAAGCACGGTAATGTATAAATAATTCTCAAACAGCTGCGCACAATCAAAGAATAGGGGACAGATAATAAAGGGACCAGGGAATAGAGAAATAGAGAATATGAATTTCGACCTACTAAAATCTGTGTATTCTACACAGCTTCTAACAGGTTGAGAAATACTCTATTCCCTATTCCTTTAATTGTGCGCAACCCTTAAAGCGGAGAGCATAGACTCTTAAGCCCTAAACATAATGCGAAGGCAACAGTGATAACGACAGAGGAATCCAACATACGGGAATGCATGTCAGTGCATATAGGATAATATGCACATAATATGCATTCCCGTATGTTGGATTCCTCTGTTCCTATCGCGATCGCGATTGCTATCGCTATCCCTGTTATCTTCACATTGTATTTAGGGCTGCACATAATACATAACACATAAAACATAAGAAATTCAACCAATCAAAGTTCTTTATTTCATGGAAAGGGAGGAAACGAAGGACTTTAATTGATACATTTCCTTATGCATTACGTGTTATGCGTTATGTAAGAGTCTGTGCTCCCCGCTTTGAAACTTAGATAATGGCTCCTTATAGAAAACATTATGCTTTATGCATTATGCGTTATGCAAATACGAGTATGACGCGTCTGTACTACTGCCTTATCAGGGTATATATTATGGATTTGTTTGGATTCCGATCGGAATTCCCTAGAATTCTATTGTGTTTTCTAGAGAAAACGGAATAACTTCAATCGAATTCCATTCCGAATAATTTCATTATACGTACCGGCAGAGCTATTCTGTAATAAAAATTTCATTATCGTTATAAGTGTCATTACGCATATACATATATATGCATTGGTAAAAAAGCTGCGCAACAACGCGGTCTTACAATATGATAATAAAATTTTTGTTAAGAGTTACACGGAGGTCTACTGAGCTGCATTTGCTGGAGTGCATTCAGATTCCTGAATATTCGCTACATCTGCAACCCTTTATCACCCTTCATATGAGGGTTTCCATTAATTCACCCACTCAATTTTAAGCTTAGGCCGAGCATTTCGTGTTTACGTACACGATAGAGAGTACATTTCCACCCCACTTTGTCCGCTCTACCCTTCTATACGCGAAAAGATGATAAATCTCTCGTTAAACAGAGTATTGTTTTACCCTTGTTTAACATTTGGTGCACAGCATAATAAAGTGATATTTCACTCTCGTGGGAATTTGAGCAGATGCCTCAAATACTTACGCGTTGTAAATTTTATTTTTCATGTAATGAATGGTAAAGATATTGAGATGAAAATTATTAGAAGTCTCTAATTATACAGGATCTCTAAAGCTACAGCGCGTAAGGGCTCAAGTCGAACGCAGCTATAAATTAAGGCAATCAAATTTATGAATTATTATAAATTAAGATAATTTGAAATGAATTTGACAGTTTACTGCTGAAAAATGATGAAATCATGTAATTAAAACATGTAAATCACGTAACGTGTAATGTAAATCACATGCAAATGTAATTTACATGTAAGACACATAAATCACGTAACCAAATTAGTACGTGATTTTTTTTAAATAATGAAATTTGAAAAATCACATGATATTACAAATAATTTCATCCATCATGTGATGTTAATTATAGTTATCAAATTTTAAATAATTGGATGATAGAAATATAGAAGAAAAAAGAACATATAATCACGTAACTTTTAAAATAAAAATACGTAATTTTTTAAAATCTCACGTATTGGAACAATCCATTACGTGATTTACATATTTTAATTATATGATTTCATCATCCAACTGTATGACGTGATTTTTTTCAGTAGGGTTTACTCCACGTCTCGCGATGTACATCGTGAAATGCTTGGCATTTGATTAGCGCTTAATATGTGGCGTTATTAGTGCGCCTGCAATTTACCGAACGTGTTATGGTCTACATCGTTGGCATTTAACTATGTAGACACGGAGATAACTCGTAAACTGCAATTTCCTTGAAAAGATATCCATTGAAGAAGATAGGCTGTAGAAACCGCAAAAACATATTATCAAGATTTTAAAACAATTAATTTTATGATGAATCCTGTTATAAATAAGACATTACAGTAACCACTTAGCATATATATAGGTATATAAATGTATGTATATTTCTGCTAATAATAAGCTACCTGGTTTTAGAATCTAAATGTAATACATTAATTAGATAAGCGAGAGTACATAAATAAAATAAAATTTAGGGAATCAAAGAAGTATAAGCTCTAATGATAATAATCAATGATAGTTAAAAAGCCTGCTGAGAGCCAACTCCAGTTGTAGTTGCAAATTATAATTTATTTTCCAATGCACACATATAAAACAAATTAAATAACATAGACGTTTCGACCGTAGTTTTGGGTCCTCCTCAGTATTAACGTTAAGTAACGAATGTGTGAAATACTATATTACATACTAGACGTTGTTCTGTGAATCGTTTGAAATGCGTTTTCATCGTCAAGGTATCGCTTAACATCAAGAATTGTACTTAGAACAGTCAAGGTATCGCTTACATCGATACCTCATTATGTTTATGACCTATGTACACGTAACATCGATATTCATAGCAATCTGAAACTATCATCAAACCAGGAAGTCTAATGACGTTTCTATATGCACAATTCTCGATGTAAGCGATACCTTGACTATTCTAAAAGCACAATTCTTGATGTTAAGCGATACCTTAACGACGGAAATTACATTCAGGCAGAACACTGACCACGCAAGGTGTTAAAACAGTTGAAAATATAGTTTAATCACTATCGGCAACTACACATAGTTACACAATTATGCCCATAATTTCTGCAAGCGGACAATTGAAATCGCCTCTCTATTTGGTACTGAAAGAAGCTAGTGGAAATTTTGGACGCGTAGAGGAAAGTTTGTTTAGACCAAATGTTTACATTGCAGCATTAAGGCCCGTCTACAATACACGGAGTAAGAAGTAAGAGTAAGAAATTGACCAATCACAGTCGATTAT
>NW_017300076.1:368644-431842 GCF_001594075.2 Trachymyrmex cornetzi | reverse complement strand
CGCCTCAAAATCGGGCAAATTAACTACACAACACTTTCAGTCTTGGTTTACAAATGTATTTGTACCCGCAACTGGAAGTTTTAGTGTACTGTTGTTAGACTCTTGGAGCGAACACATTGTCCTGCAAGTCTGCACGAATTTATGCCAAAAAAAGATAAAGATATACGAATTTTAAATATATGAAAGAAAACAACGGGAATGATTCAACCTCTTGACGTTTATGGATTTAGACTATCGAAAAACTTTGTGAGAACATTCAGTGATCGCGTTACGTTACTAAATTATGAAATTAATTTATATTTGAGAAATAATATCATCAAATTACAATCTTTAACGCATGTACAAACTATCTTCTCCGCGATTTCATAATCTTTTTAAATATGCCTGGTATAAGAGTGGATACATCGAAGAACGGCCGCCACAATTCGAAACTCAAGTAGATTTTCGTTTCAATGGAAAGGATATTCAAGAAATACCTCGCTGCTCCGTATGTGGTGCACCTGCTGTAATACGATGTTCCTGGTGCAAGCAATATTTTTGTATGCAGTATTTTTTTGAAGAATATCATAATTCCGAACAGAGTGTATAATATCCTTTATCACATCGCGTAATTCAATTTCTTTATCGTTTACAGGTGTTTCCGAAATTTTTGAAATTTGAATAAGGATAATTAACATATTGAGAATATTTGCAGGATTCACTTGTACCATTTTAAAGATTTGCATTGTTTGACTTTGACTTTGCACTTGAATTATTCGTTATTCTTGCTAATTATACCTTATACTGAAATTATTGCAAGAACTTTGTGATTTATATAGTAATTTCAAATGACTAATAATCAAGTGACTAATAATCAAGGACTAATAATAGATAAGATGTTTTTCAAGCACGTACATCATATGTGATATAAAAATGACGCTATCGTCGCTAGATTAATAATATTAATCAAGCACATACATCATATGTGATGATATAAAAATGACGCTACTGTCGCTTGAATATTTTTGTATGCAGCATTTTTTTGAAGAATATCATAATTGCGAATATTTTGTCATATAATAATCATGTTAGTATTAATAACGAGATTAACAAGTTTTAAAATTTAGAATAAATACATTTATTGCTCTTTATAATTAAAAAATGTGATTATATTAATACATTATAGGAAATATATGGTGCCGTAACTCATCACTGTTAGATGTCAAAGGAGCAATGGCAACCTTGAGTTTCTTGAGTTAAATAACATTTTATTATCTTTTTACTTCCATATGTATCAAAATGTTAATCAATCCATTTCTGTACTTATTTCATCATAAGTAACGTTCACATGCAGGATGTGGTAGGGATAATTTTGGGGGAAGAAGGGGAGGAAGAAGGGTGGATATGGGAGGTGGAGGAGGAGAGAAAGGGGGCGAGGGGGGGGGAGAGGGAATAAGAAAAGGGGAGGGGTATGAGGGGTTAGGGGGAAGGGAAAGGGGAGAGAATTGGGGGGTGAGTGAGAGAGGGGGGAGGGGGGAGGGAGGAGTGAAAAGCTCTGTGGGGAAGAAAGAAGAGCAGAGTTAATTTTTAGAAGAAGGAGTTCACGTTAATAGAGTGGAAAGACACCGGAAACGGAAGTCCTAGCGGGGAGAGAGAGACAGAGAGAGAGAAAGAGAGAGAGAGAGAAAGAGAGAGAGAGAGAATAGATGGCGTAGATTTAAGTAGATTAAGTTAGGTTAGGTTAGGCTAAGTTAATAAGTAAGAATATGTAAAGGGCGGTATATGTTTGTAAAAATTGTAACCCCGAGGGGATCAATAAAGTTTATCTATCTATCTATCTAAGTAACGTTCACATTAACGTATGTAAGTAAATAAATTATAGTCAAATTAAAACATCTTGAGTTAAATAATTTAACTGCATTATTAAATTAATGACGCATTGAAAAAAATCAGGAGAAGGATGTTGTAATTTTACAATATTTTGATAAGCATTTTTTAAATATTACTCGCGCGAATATATTTTTATGTAATAATAATAATAATATATCTTTTTATAATAATAAATCTTTTTAAATATAATTTTTTTAATGTTCCAAAGTAGTCAAGGGAGGAATGACGGCATTTGGAATAATTTGTGCATAAAAAAATTAAAGTGGAATAAGCCTACTGGAGAAACCACTATAAAAAAAGCGCACCATGCTACCTACCTCATGACAGATGGTGTGGAAATGATAGCATTTTATCATTTTTTTGGGATAGACATTTACTTACAAGTAGCTTCATAATAAAATTATCTTTATCCCCAGATAGCACATTATATTCTGAAAATATTCTGAGAATATACTAAAAAGGTCACGTCTGATATTCGTATGATATTCCTATGTCCGCAGCAACATTGTTCGCAGTATATCCTCAGAATATTGAGATAAATTTTGAAAATTTTCCTTAAGAGTGTGTAAGAAATATCTATTAAAAATAATATTCTTCGCTATAACAGAATATTATTTTTAATAGATATCTCTTACACACTCTTAAGGAAAATTTTCAAAATTTATCTCAATATTCTGAGGATATACTGCGAACAATGTTGCTGCGGACATAGGAATATCATACGAATATCAGACGTGACCTTTTTAGTATATTCTCAGAATATAATGTGCTATCTGGGTCTATCATAAATATTTTTTAAAATAATAATTTTTTTAAAAAGTTTCGAAAATTGCTGCCAACATAGAGTTTGAAGGGTGAAATCAGGCCTCACGTGTGAAGCGATTTTCAGCTTTCTCCGCTATATCTCGGAAACTATTTGAAATATAAAAAAATGTTTTATACAAAAGTTTTACAATAAAATTACCTCTATTTACTCACGTCAATGAATTTTCGAATAATTATTTAACAATTTTTTTCGAAAATTTTGACAAAAAATTGGTAAATAATTGTTCTAAAAACGCGAATGAATACAACTAATTTTGTTGTAAAACTTTTGTATAAAACATTTTTTTATATCTCAAATATTTTTCGAGATATAACGGAAAAAGCTGAAAACCGCTGTACACATAAAAGGTGATTTCACCCCTTTTTAGCTGCAACTGATATTTTCTAAATTTATCTCTTTATGTAAGCTGCAAGTTTACAAAGTTTCATTAAAATCAGAATTTAATACTTCAAGAGGTTCCCTTGTGAATCGAAAAGTCCTTTACTATTTTACAATTTTCGCAATAGTTAACAAGATATTAATTATTAAAAATTGCAAAATATTGGTCTTGAATCATTTTTTACTCAAATACTATCAACTTTACAGAAAAACTGCAAGAAACAAAAATCATTTATTTTCTTCTCATAAAGTTCTGAGAATTTTTTCAAAATTTTTTACCAACTTTTTAGTACTGCATTTTCTTATCTTTACCAACATGAGAAAATATGGTATTAAAAATTTCTAAAAAAATTCTAGAAAAATTCTCAGAACTTTATGAGAAAAAAATAAATTATTTTTGTCTCTCTCTTTCTCTTGCAGCTTTTTTATAAAGTTCATAATATTTGAGTAAAAAATTATTCAAGATTGGCAATTTTTAATAATTAATATCTTGTTAACTATTGCGAAAATTGCAAAATGGTAGAGGACTTTTCGACTCAGTTTAGTTCGCTCTATCTACACAAAATTTTTCCCAATACGTCATTAATTTAATAATGCAGTTAAATCATTTGACTCAAGATGTTTTAATTTAACTCTATAATTTATTTACTTACATACGTTAATGTGAACGTTACTTTGTGTTGAAATAAGTACAAAAATGGATTGAATAACATTTTGATACATATAATTGGCATAAAAGTTCGGGACACCCTGTATATCCATATACATATATATATATATATATATATATATATATATGACACCGTATTTTCCATCTAATAAAATAGCTTCAAAGTGAAGCCTATTATCCGATCTTTTTCAGTAAAAAAAAATTGTTTTATATGCATTGGAAAATAAAAAAAATAATAGCTTTGAAATAAAACCCATCATCCTTCATCGGTGAAAAAAAATTTTCTTTGTTGAAAAAATACAAAAGCCTACGGTTATATTCCTTTTGGATGTATCAAGCAGAACAAACAAGTCATGGTAGCGTTAAAATGACGTTAAAATGACATTAAAATGAATCGTAATGATATTTTAGAGTCACTTTTGATATTATAATGACTTGTTGTTCTGCTTGGGTATAATGCCATTGTAGTTTTATGTTCATACGAACACGACCGCTGAACTTACCTATCCTTTATTCACTTTATTGGTTCGTTAAAAATCGATAAAAAAAAGCATAAAAATTATACCACCGACGAGATACTATTAAAGACTATCAACCCTGGGCATATTTTCGTCCATACAAAAACTCCGAGGACCCGGAGATAATTAAAGAACGCTGACCTTATCGACAATTGATATAAATTTGCGATTATTTGAATAATATATTATATCATTAAATTAATGATTTTTTTAGTATATAAATGTTCTATAAATAAATATGCAGACTTATAATGCTATAATGTCTTATAAATTGCTGCAAAATTACTTTTTTGTTCTCTATATCATCTCGTCGGTAATTATACATAAAAGTAACGACATCTACCGCAATTATACTTCGGAAAAGACATTGTTCGGTAAGTCAATAAACTCAACAGGCAAGTCAGTCATGTCATATCATATCGCCACGCTTTACCGCGTGTTCGTTTTGCATCGTTTCGTCTGCATTTCGTAATTAATGAAATTCGTTCTATCAACGAGACGACAATCGATGCCGTTCACTTATCCTTGTGATAATGAAAAACTGACAACATTCATGCGGTCAGCAAAGTAATATTTATACTACCACAAACTTTTGATAACAATAACAAATCTAACCTTTACGAATTGATCTCTGCGAATTTGCAGTCACTTCGATGTTGAATGCCGTTACCACGAATTCTTCTCACGATCGCGCACGGAACAATGATCATCCTGCAAAGACTATGTCCAGAGAATTTGAAGCTGTTTTGGTGAGGACAAACGTATAAGCGGAGCGGAGGAAGGATGCCAAGCTGCACGAGTTTGATCAGATTACTTAGACGACGTCTCGTTCTTGGGCTCATCTTCGCTCTGTCATTGACGTATTGTGCCTTTTCGTTACTCCGCAATGAAAAGGCAAGTACATTTATATAATTGAAGTCTAATTATAGTTAATAATCTGACTACGAATCTGGATATTATTATAACTTTTATTACAGAAGGTTTTGTTATTTTCTTTGTAGAAAGGGCTATCAAATGCAGACAACAATTTCGATATGGATCCTATGATGATTAATGATAACAATGAAGACATGATACCTGATGATAACCTGCTCGAAGAGCTAAGAGCATCCGAAAAGTCTCCACTGTGGCAGATAGAGATACTGGATCAAGCAGCTAATAACGCAGGAAATATAGATGCATCTAATTTAAATGAAAGCAACGCTTATAATCAGTCTTGTCGTAATTCCATTCAAGTGAGGATTTGTATTAATACATTGACTGCCAAAATATGAGTTAACTTGCAGTTAGATACCAAATATTCACTGTTTTTTAAAAATAATTTTATTGTGAATTTTTAAATAAAGAATTTCTTCAGTTAAAATAACATCTCATAATGCTATAAAAAAGACGTTAAGGACAAATCTAGTTGTACAGTGGCAGTCGAAGTTTACTTCATTCCGTTTATTTTGATTGAGCATCTCACATTTTCTTAGGGAAGAGGCTTGATAGTTGATGATCATGGTGTAGTATGTTCGAGACATGAAGTGCAGTCGAATGGATGTTGTGCAATAGAGCAGAAGCAGTCTTCAAAAAATGAAGAATCGTTTTTGACTAGGAGAGAAAGGTATAGTTGCAAAACGTGCAATTCTCAAGGGTGCTGTACTATTTATGAGTATTGCGTTTCCTGTTGCTTACACCCTGACAAGGTGAGTTTTATTGATTCTATAATACTACTTTTCTTTACAATACTTAAAGCACTCAAATCATATAAAATATATATTCAAGAAAGAATCGCTATTTTATCATGATATTTAAATTTATTATAGCAAATAAGAGGTCGGAAGGACTTATCATCAGGCTCTGCGAAAGTACAAAAAAACATAGGGAGAACAGCTGTTCACTTCCAGATTTGTCTGGCCACTTGTCGCACTTCAAGTTCCAGCGTGCGACGCGACAACACTTACAAGGATCCCCTTGCAAAGCATTGTTATATCCCGCAACGATATCGGCGTAATATTAACTCATTAAATAATAACGGCAACAGTTCCGCCGTTGTCATTACTTCTTCTTCTGTGGTGATGTTACTCTCTTCCTCTTCCGAATCTTATTCCTATTTATTTAATCCTACATTATCTGCGGTTTTATGCTAACGTTATCTAATTATTATCTCATGGTAAAATAATAGCCTTGTAGAAAACGAATGCCTCTAAATGAATATAATACAGTTAAACGTTTTCAATAAGAGGAACGGAGACCGCGCACGAGCGAAGATTTAAAACGCCATACGTCCGCGTATTCTATCTCCATATCGGGTTGCCTTTTCTTCAATAGCTCTAAAATCTCTTTCCTGATGGTTTCCTGAACCGGATCATTCTATTGCAAAAACGTGCACACATTTTATTTGTTACATTTTTCAGATTCGTATTTTTGTTATTCATTCGCGATAATAAACTGGCACTTGTTCTCTACGTACATCGACAATAGTACACTCTGCTGCTGCATAATGACAGGAAATCGCCATTCTCGTTCTCTTGGATTTATTAATGCCAGATCCGTGAATGAGCAACGGATGAAAGAATACTGTGTCGCCGGGTTGCATCTCAAGATTTACCCAATTGTTGAACTTCGAAGGTAATTGCTTCGTAACAGAAAAAAATTAAGCAACGATATGGAAAAGTAACATCTCGATAAAAAGATGTATCGAAGAGATATCTTACGTGTATTCCATGATAAAACTTGTTCACCACTCCTTCCGACTCCGGAGGATAACCATGCGGATACAAGTTTCCTAAAGTATGTGATCCAGGCGCTACATAGAGACATCCATTTTCAATATCGCAGGGTTCCATGGCTGTCCATGCACCTACTATATGATCGGCTGGTCGCAACGGGAAGTAGTACAGATCTTGATGCGGTGGATGTCTAAAAGAGTACATCTTGTTCTTTAGCCATGTTGCATTAAATAATACAGTATTGTAAGATTTTTAATGGTTACCTCGAACTTCCAAATCCACTATCGGGTGGCTTCACGATGCACATACTATGTATCGCCATGATGTTTGGTCCCGTAAAACACTCGGTTATGTCAAGAATTTTCTTGTGTTCGGTATATTGACGAAATATCGGATCCGTATGCATATCTTGTATTTTAGTTAACGCTTTTCTGTCCTTTATATCGTACATTACTATCATCATATCTTGCCGTGGCTTTCCTTCGGCGATTTCGTTACATCTGGAAAATAAAAGAAAACTTTATGAGTACTTATATACATCCCAAATAGCAAACACTTCATTCGAGGACGTAGACATCCTCTGGACGTTTTTAACATGTCTCTTGAATGTGCTGTGCATTTATTACAGTTGGATATATTACAGCTTTTAATACAGGTCCTTTGATCTTTTTTCGACATGCAAAAATTTCGATATCATTAATTAGCTGTTGAAATTGACACACGTGATCAATACCCGTAAAAACAGAGTTCGTATCTGCAATTTATTGTATGCCGACATTTCAGATAATCCGTATTGAATAATCGGTCATCTGTAACATTATAGCTGATCGTAGTATTTGCGCACACGTTAATATCAGTCAGTAAATTTACTGAAATATCGAACATTTCAATAACACTGTTAGATTATCGAGCTACTCATAATGTAGACCGTCCACAAGATTATTCCGATTAATGTCTCCGCAGTAATTTTTACTTTAAAGGCTTTTTAATACCCGCGTATCTGCATATCTGCATGCGTTGAATAAACATCATTTTATATGTTTTGCAATGATTAAAACAGGAAAGCGAGCAACTTTTATATGTATATATATTTGACATACGTGGACTGTTTTCTTCATATAAAGTCATCGTACAAAGCTAGATTTTCAGAAATTCGCTTGAAACACTTGAAAAGAAATGGCATTGCGATGAACATTCGATATGTTTTTTTTTTAAAGTTAAATATACCTTTCGTGACATTTGTCGAGCACATCTTGTGGTATGAGGCGGGGAAATATTAGAAAACCATTCTTCTCGTAAAATAGCCTTTGTTTCAGGGTAAGACGATTGAGGACGTTTCTCGTGTAGCGCAAATTTAATGAAGACATTATTGAATTTTTGTTATTCGATACTTTTAAAATCCACTCCGCTAGTCTTCCGTGTTGTCGCTATCCTGAAATAAACAAAACTCGTTTGGTTAATAAATCAGATTTTTCGTAGGATCGACTATTGATAAAAATGTTTGCTAAAAATATAGCACAAGAAAGATTTTTTTAAACAAGTCTTTATTAATTTATAGGAAAAAGAAAGCGTGTGTGTAAGAAAGAAGGGAAATAGCGATGTGCCATCCACATCTGTATTATCATTGATGATTATTGATTCGAGACAAGAACCTGTATCTATTTATGAAACCGTTCATCAAACTTGTTTCGTCATGTCACGTATTCCCCGGAACTTTCATAAATTGTCTAAATTTAACGAATATATAGCGCGAAAAGGTATCGTTTCATCCTAGTCTCTCTCGCAACTTCCACTTTATGAATATTCATCATTGAAGGAATACCATATTACGCAATGACTTTAGTAAGCATTCCATAAAAATTCATAAGTTTATAAACTAATCATAAGACTTGGTAGTTAAATATTTTAACAGTAAAATCCTTTTACGTTCTACTCGAAAAAAATTTGACCACAGATTTTTTTACGTGATAACGTACATATATAGTTTAGAATTTATTAGATTTGTGTTAATTTTAAATTACATTACATACTTTGCTTCGATTGTACTTTTAAAAGAATGAAGCAAATGTTGGAACCCCACCGTCGACTTTAGGCGGACAAAAAGGGTAAATCGGTATTTTCTGAAATGAGCTCGCAGAAAATTGATCCTGGTACAATTTAAAAGAACTGAAAGGAACATTACGATCGAGAAATGTCTTTAATATTGTTAGATTCCGCAGCGTGTCGATTGTGCACTCGACTCGATTCACGTGCTTATACCTGTCGGGACAGATTACACGCTGTCATGTTCCCGGATGCATGTTCATACTAAATCCAATAACCGATCCATTAACTCTACACCCCATTTGAAAATACAACCAGTCTGTGAATTATCTGTTTGCACACGGATTACTGATGAGCACTGACGCAAAAAATCCTTAATAAGCGAATAATACAACGATCAATCGAAGAGAACTCACGATATCGTTAGTAAACTATTTGCAAAATTTATGTACAATATTAATCGATAACAAGCTATTTATGAATTTGAGAATTTGAGATCATCAACATCAGAAGGCGGGAGCGTAGAGAATATAACGGGTATAACTAGACATCGAATTATATGCATAATCAAAGTGGTAAAATATGCATGCAAATATGTATTAAAAAAGACCAAAATATGCATAAAATATGCACTATCAAAAAAGAAACGACTTAATTTAAGATATATATTTTATTACTTTAATGTCAAATTGAACTAACACAAATCAAATTATCTCTTTGAATTAAACAAATTACAGCAAAATATTGGAAAAATCAGCGGAACATAAGAATTTAAAAATCAACGAAAGATAAGCGTTTGAAATAAGAACCGATTATGAATACCGGCCATCGTTTCCAAAGTGCGCGTTTCACGCGCCTATTTCAAATTACCATATTTGTAAAAGTTTTGGCGTTTTATACAAAAATATGCACTTTCAATAAAAAAATTATTATTATATGCAAAATGCTGCGAACAGCCCATTATATGCATTTTGCATATGCAAATATGCAAAATGCATATAATCCGATGTCTAGATATAACATTCTGAAAAAAGAAGAGAATTTGTTTACAGCTCAAATTCGCTGGATTACGTCAATTATTTTCATTTCAAAATGACGGGTAAATGATTCGCGAGAGAGCTGGAGAGAGCTGGAGAGAGCTGCCGATCTGAGAGCGAAACCGCGATTCTTGCACCCCGGAAGCACCAATTGCGCGCGTCGATGAAGCGTCACGACGCGCCGACGTGGTTGCTCTTACCCGTTTCCTCGCTCCCTCGCTCCCTTTACCCGTCGACTTTAGCACGTGGCATCAAAGAGAAGGATATACATCGGGGTGGTCGGCGGTCTTCCCGGCCAAACGGCGACGACCCTCGCTCGTCGTCGTTCATTCGCGCGCGCGGATTCAAGAGTTCTCTCACTGAAAGCCGAGTAATCCCGGCTAGTTATCTCGTCAATCCATGCGAACATCGAAATACCTTGCGACGCGATTTAATCTATTCTAAATTGTAGTTTTAGCGCTAGACAATATTCCGCTGTGTGAGATCTACATCGCTAAATTAGCAGAAAGATCTGTATCGCTGTCTTCTAGATCCTCAATATCTTACCGACAAAGAAACATGAAAGTCAGTTGAATTTATTCCCGAAACGGATTTTGGGATGGATACTTTGTCAGGTAAGCTTGAAAAATTTCTATTTTAATAATTTAAGATTGAAAGAGTCAAGACGAGTGAAGAGGGTGTAAATGAGAAAAAATTTGTATTTTAAAATGTAATCAATAACGACATTTAGTTTAGACAATTATTTTCACAAATTTTTTTATTCAATAAGCATCGAATATATCATAATTATCATATAATACACTTTAAAAAATGCGCAGATGTAACACACCATGCGGTATCTACTCAGGTAGCAAGCTGATGTCACAATGAAGGCAAAAAACGTCAGCTTGCTAGGTATATAATTCTTACCTTGCCAGGTATATAATTCTTACCATATCGGTGTTAATATTAACACCCTCATGATGTGAATTTAAAATTTATGGTGTCCACATCATGTTGATGTTAATAAGTAAGAATTATATAGACATCATAAGGTGTTAAGTCCATCTTGATATTTTTTAGAGTGTATGGATTATACAAAACATATATATTTTACGTGTTATATGGCAGTTATAGTTATGTATAATGGGTTCTTGTTGAAAATTACCAGAACTTGCCGAATTAATTTTTTTAACTCGTTCATACATCAAATTCGCAAAGAGGATTAATCATCAGTTATACAAATGACATGATAGAACGAACTTGATTCTATTTATTATGGGTAACGAGTTATCTATTCTGAAATAATTATAATTGAATTTTTAAAATCATGATAAAAAAAATGGAAATGCCGCGTTAGACTTGTGGCATTTTAAAAATAAATGACTCTTACGAAGATAAAAGAATCTTATCTGCTCTTTCTGATCGACGTCCATTAACTCGACAATTTATTTTGTAAAAATTTAATTCAGTGACATGGCAGAGGCGGAATATATTAACGCATCGCGAACCACTTCGACGCTCACCCTGGAGACGTATTTTTAGCGAAAGCCTACGGTGCATACAGATTAATATACGTTAACGCGAACAATAAGCTTCTCCTACAATAGCGTACTCCAGAATACAAGAGGTCGATATATTTCGCACCCACTCGCGATAAAAATTAGTACGTAATTTAACAGTTTCTACTCGACGAAGCATGTCTCTCGCGCTGTTTCGTTCGCCATCCATTTCAACTTTGATAAAAATTTCATTCACCGCAGTCACGCAGAGGAAATCCTATTTGCGGAAACGAAAGCTCCACGCCGTCGATATTGCCCCCTAAGCGCGACATGGTGATTAATTTCTCAAATCGCCTTGGAACGGCGGAAGTCCTTCTCGAGGGAGACTCCCGGCGGTGAAATCGTCGTCCGTGCGTATATCTGCGAGAATAGAAATGAGTTTACGGAGGCAGGCAGACAAAATCGATATACATAGTGTTAATAATGAAGCAGCAAGGTCTATAACCTTCCGCAAGTGAGTCGGATGAGTCGGAATCGACCTTTCTCGCGGGGGATATAAAGACACTTGTCTCTCCTTCTCTCTTTGTCTCTTTCTCTTTTTCACCCTTTCGTTGTCTTTATAGATGGCATTTCCGTGGACGTAACCAGCCTTTTGTCTACGCAAGTGCGCAACCTCTTTTTTTTTTCCTCCCTCTGTGCGTGGCGCAGCAACTATATTCTCCCTGGCGTGCGAAAATTCTAATCCCGCTCGGTGCGAACTCGCGTGACAACTCATCCGATTTTGTTGGAAATGTCACGAATCGAGATAAATGTCGGTCCATACGAACAACATGCGTTTCACCTCGTATTTACGACTTTTTACGACAAATATGTGATTGGTAGAGGATTAACATCACGCAATGATTAATCGTACGATATATAATTATAGAATATCTCGATATTCTCCATTGATTTCGTTATGCTCTGCAACGCGTACAGAATGTTGTTACGCATTATGCATTTTATGGAAACAGCGATTGCGTTTTTCATTAACTTCGGAAACACATTTCCAGTCGCTTACTAATGCAAATTTTTCGCGCTTCATAAATTCGCAACCCGATTGAAACAATATCCAACACTTTCCTCCATTAATGTTTACAATCCAAATCGCATTTCTCCATTCTCTTTTAAGAATTTTTTTAAAAAATTGATAAAGTGCGGCGTAGTACAACTATAATTATGCAATAGATATGCACATATCAAGATACGCGATACAAAAAGTTGATAAAAAGAAACATATCATATGAGTTTACGTCAAAAAATTCCTCATTCCTCATAATATGCTTTTTCCAGTATAATTTCTAATTTTTCTTGTATACTTTTATCTTAGTCACCTCGTTTTAATTACTTTAGAATCTCGTTAGCCTCTCTTTGACGTATTGTGAAATATAATACGCGAAACTCAAGTTTCGATAGAAATATATGTTTTCCGGCGCTTATTCTACTGGCTCATCCAGAACTAGAGTCAAGATTTCAGCCATTAAATTACCGTGCTTGATTAGCGGCGCCTCGTTAGGCAACCTTGGTAACAATTATATCTAATGGGAAGAAGATATTATACAGGTAACACGAAACATCTTACATATTCTCTACAAGATATTAATAATGATCTCACAAGCGCGAAATAAACCGGAACGCGTGTAGTATAAAGATCGAGAAATATTGCACGAGATTGAAATTACCATCGCGATTGCAATTAAACGTGGAGGAGCCTAACGTAATCATATAAAGCGCTGAATAATTAAATTTCAAGTTGGAATGCGTTCTGTATCCTGCATCCGTTCCTATTCACGCGACTCCACAGTTTAACTCCAAAAGGGACATAGGCCAGTATTCATAGTCCGTTCTTAATCTCAAGCTTTTATTGTTTTAAGTAATGCCTCAAGATGCTAATACAATACTAACATTTTTGATTGGCAAATTAAAGTACCAAAAAATCCCGGGAAGTAGGAGTTTCGTACGCGTTTCGATTTGATTTAAGTCATTCTCAACGAAATACATAAATTAAAATTAAACTATCCTGACAATCTGTGCAATCCTAGTACCAATCATCCGCCTTACTACGATGTTTCCTTGAGAGAGTTCTATCTTGGTTATTCAATCCAATAAAACATAGAAAGCTCCCGCAAGAAAAGCTATAAAGAACATTACGAATTAACAACAGCGGTCAATAATAAAATTGTATGTACAAGTCGAAACGCGTACGAAAGAAAATGTATATGTTCAACAGAAGAAACAATATAAATTTATGTCTAATTTATATTAGCGCACTAACTACCGCGACTCCTACTTCCCGAAATTGTTTAGTACTTTGTTAATTTTCGAGGAGTCTGATTCTATTATATCTTTGATTGTGGTTCACGACATCTTTAGTTTAAGATAATTTCAAAATTTGAATAACGTCCATGGATTTCGCGCTTAATTAGCTTGAAAAGTGATGCTGCAAGCCCTTACAAAACCCTTTCTGCTCAGGAAAGCCCAACGCGGTGCAGTTGAGCGGACTCAGGAAGGTTTATTGTCGACACAGAGAGGAGAACGTATATACGCCACTTGGCCAGCATGTAGAACCGGACTACTTGGCTAGACTCGCAGGCACCTTCGCTTGATGAAGCAACACTGCCCGGCTAGACGCGCCGTCGTGCCAAAGCCCGCAAGAAAAATCTCTCCATATTATTCACAGAGACGGACATTTCCTCTTTGCAAATCTGCAACTTCACCTCCACTTCGCCG
Organism: Trachymyrmex cornetzi; assembly: GCF_001594075.2. Lineage (NCBI taxonomy): Eukaryota > Metazoa > Arthropoda > Insecta > Hymenoptera > Formicidae > Trachymyrmex > Trachymyrmex cornetzi. The sequence continues at coordinate 417,537 of NW_017300076.1, read as the reverse complement.
CCGAAAACGATCGCTCTGTTGCGCGCTCCGAGTCGTTAGCGAAAAACGCAGTTTTTTTTTATAGGAAATTCCTTTAAGTCCCGATTTAAAAAAATTTCAATTTATATGCAAAAATGCGATCCCGTATCCCATCTTCCCCTCTTCATATTTCACTTTATGACGCAATATATTTTGTACTTCATGACGGCTCGTTTGTAAATCGCCCGAGGATACGTTCGCACAATATCCATTTGTTGTTGAAAAATATTAAAAAGCATATTCTTTCGCTCTTGGAATACGCTTTCAAGGAACGTCGTCGATTGCCTCGTAAAGCGAAAGAATACAAATCTTACGATATTTCTATCCTTTGCAGGAATACGCAGTTTTTCTTTCTGTATTTATATATATACAGATAAAGGAACATTGCTTTCAATAAACCGTATTCTGATTCCACGCTACTCTCGCATCATGCTGGCAAAAGTTGTTAGCGATGAAGCAGCTTTGTCGTGTTGACTTTCTGCGGCACTACACCGTTACGCTCGGAATATTTCAACCGATACAAATTTCTCCTTTGATCGCCGGCGAAATGGAAAATACCACGAATAAAACTTTACATTACGCTAAACACGTTTAAATGTCTACGTGAAGTAGATAATTCTCTTAGAATTAGATAATGGAAGATAGTGAAGATACACATCGCACTAGTGATCTTCTGCATTTGCCGCGTCTTTTTATTACACAATCTTCCTAGGGCAGGAGCACAAATTCTTGCATAACGCATAAGACCCAGATAACATGCATGTTGCATAAGGTATCTAAAAGACGTCTTTTAGATATCTTATGTAACATAAATGTTATTTGGGAACATCCCTTAAATCAATCAATCAATGTCTTTTATTTCATGGAAAGGAGAGAAATGAAGGGACTTTCATTGGTTCATCTTTTTATGCAAGAGATCATATGTTATGCAAGAGTCTGCGCTCCCGTCCTTACAGTAACAACTCCGTGATGCGCGAGCAGCTGATTCCAACTCCGAATTTAACACCTTCGAATTTGTTTTCCTTACGGCCCCGTGAAATAGGTAGTATATTAAAGAAGAGTTGCAGATGTACCGGATCCCCGAGGAGTCGGACGGTCAGTTGTGGCAATAACTCTGCAGTCACTAGTAGATGCGGGGAGCCGCTTAATCAATATTAGTAAATGGATCGTGGGTGTCGTGACATTCTCCTTCTATTTCCGAGATATAGAATAATGCAGAATAATATTATAATTGGCCTATCAAGATATTAACGTGCAGATAAGATCTTATCCTTCGCGTAATATACTTAGAAATGATTGAAATATTAACGTTAGGGAAAGATTGCGTGTCAAGGCGTCGTCGGGCTTCTGCTTCCTGGGCCAAGGTCTCCTGTATATTTTTCCCGGATGACCGACGTTCTCGAAGCAGTTTCCTCTGCGTATTGCACCGAGCACATGTGAGTTTCTTCCACAAACAGTCGCGTGTGGTTCGACAAATAACTCGCACACTGGTGCGACTCACATCACGATTCCCAAGCTTTAAGACGAATTTATCCATCCAAAATTTCATTTCACGGTTCAAACCGCAAAGATCCATTCGAGATGCGTATGTCATAACGAACTTTCAGTTGCAATATCACGGAATGCGTTATTTTAAGATAGGACATGTTACAAACAGTTCAGGATGGAACACACGTTTTAATAACTTCGCCATAAATTATTCGAAAATCAGCCGTTCGCATTTTCTTCTTCTGACACGTCAATTACTTACATTCTTAAAGTACATTAGTATACATAATTAAAGGGTATTTAAAAGTTACGCTTCGTAAACCAGGCCAGAGGTATCATTAATATATTTACATAACTTTGTACTTAAGTAGTCATTACATTTGCACGCATTAAGCATTTATCTACAAAATGTATCTGTACTTAACGAAGGAAACTTTCTGAGAAAATCTCGCGCTGTTATTATCAGGTCGATGCGTGCTACGAAGAAATCGCGGCGATACGTCGATGCACCTTGGAAGAAGCGTGCCAAGGTCTTCGTGGTCGATGCACGTGGGGAATGCTTTCCGGAGTCACATATCGTCCAGTCGTTCTACTGGATCCCTTCGATTCTCCGAATTTCCTACATAGAAATCCTTCTTTCTCCGATCAATTGGAATCTGAGTGAGTCCATTGAGCGCGATTACTCAAGACAAACGGTATAAAGGCAAGTCGAAAAGAGCACGAAGAGCGACGTATCCTTTACAATCGACTTGACGAAACTAGGACATGCTGTGGAATCGATATGTCAGTTGTCCCGTCCAGTTTCAATTCGGTATTCCAGATCAATATGGTTTGTTAGGTCATGCAAACTGAAGCTCATCATTTAAGCTCGTCATTTACGACGAGAATAAAGAGAAGCGGAAGGATAGAGAAGATGCGGAGGATGCTGTTCCTTATTCAAGAGTTTCGTACGACAAAGATCGGTACAAGAAATATTTCGTAACAAATTTGTGCGCTAGAATTGTAATTTTGTCGTGGCAATATCACGTTACGAAAAATTACAAAGTGAAATTACAAGTAAAAACAAAAAAATGATCTTCGATTAAATTTCGCTAAAGATGTACGTTTCGTATAATACGTCTACTTCAATATGTTTTGTGTAGTTAGTGAATTGGTTATTCAAAGTTAAATTGCCATTGCTAAGTCTATATAACGACCGATTGTCATTGGAAACTAGAGAAAATCATTCCTACATTGTTTGTTTTACTCAAAATAGAAGTATTTTGAGCGTAGAGAAAGAGTACTACTTTCATGAATTTTAACTAGTTTATCCACGTTAATTGCCTGTGACCAGGTCGTCATAATTCTTTTAAGACAAATACGTTCCTCCTCGCATTACTTTTATGTGAATAATATTCTGTCGTGTAAAAGTTAAATAGTACATGTCAGTTTAATGTCCTGGGACAAACGCAATTATTGCAAATAAATGGAAACTGAGAATTGAGTTTTGAAAAGGTTCTCCCGAAATCCCTCGAGCACCTGTGCCTGTAGTGCGGGAATCCACAGCCGCGGCACCTGTGCAAACGGGCTTACTGTAATACGAAATACGAGGTAGAAACGGATACATGGAACATTACGCGGTCGGTACCTACTTTGTAATTGCAATATTCCTCCGGCCCTTACAAACACGAATGCTGCATTTCACGTAGAACGAAATATATACATTATCGATCGTCCAATACCCGTGGCAAGTAGCAACACGAATACATTAGGATGTTCGTGGATTGACAGGAACACGTGGCGACTCTTTTATTATTCAACGAGACATCTGATTTCCTCGTGGAGAGTACTGCTGCCAAATGACAAGCGAAAGTATCCGTATATAATTCTCGAGCGATCATAATCCAATGATTACTTGAGAAATTCTGTGATTGTAATAGCAATCGTGATCAAAATCGTCATAATAAAGAGAATGCAGCAGTCGCAGAAAGTATCTTTCAATGAATGCGTTCGTTATCAGAATTATTGCGTTATTCTGTTCTTGTTTTACGTCCGAGTGATAAAAAAATAAAAATAAATAACAATAGCACAAATACAGCCAGTGTTATGATCCACTTGATACTACAAATATTTATAGCATTCTTTGGTTAATTAATAATATTCTTTCTTCTGGTCAATCAAATATTTTGTAGCATTAAATGGACTACACTCTCGGTCGTAAAAAATAAGAACATCATTTCGCAATTGTCAGATTAAATATTCGATTCAATTTCTTTCTTACCTTCTGGATAAACGTCACTTCAACGTGATTAACTACAAGAAAGCACTTTGTGGGCTTTAAAAATATAAAAACGCGAGTGAAATCTTTGAGATTTTATGTATTATTAAACACTATCACATTTTTATTAGGGCAAACCAGAGTTTATCGATATCACGGTAACACTTGATAGAAGGAAAACTTGAGTGTTTTTCTTCAAGTATCCCTTTGTATCTCGTTCACTTTATTCGTCTCATTTATATTCCCTTCGCTTGTTCGAGCATTGTGATTCACCCGCGATATCAGAAGCATTCGTTATCATTGCATAACATTGTACAAAACCCAAATGACGTTATAGGCAATAATAAATGAACACGAAGCAACTTTTACATAAAAAATACAATAAAAATCGAAGTCTGAGATGGGTCCTCTTGCAGAATCTCGAGATGCCAATATCTTTCCACTATCTCTATTTTATGTCGTTTCTCTCCAGAAACTCAAGGAAGTTCTTTCTACAATCATCTGTTTTGCCTTTAAGCGTTTCTGATATATCGCAGAAAATTTTAATGATACTTCTTTCAGCGAATGTGTCAAATATAAATATATTTGTGTATACACACGTTTTTCGTTTTAAAGGATGTCAGTTAATATGCGTAAAACACGTTAAATTGTTTTACGCTATGTGCTAATTTAAACGAGAAAAACATTTTAAGTGAAGAATATGTCGCTGTGATTTGTGAATCCGAGGCCACCGACGTAGATCAAATGTCGCAAATTTTTAATTTCACACGCGCTTGACAGAATCAAACAGCGTACAACTCGCTTTTTCCTGGATCAATCCACATTCGCGTAATATATCGCGACGTTTATACGTCCATACGAAGTTGCGAATGTTCTGTCAACGCACGTAACGCTTGTTAAAATAGACGTATGAGCGAGACGAGAGTTTTTCTCCGTCTGAAAAAGCGCTCGCGGCCTCCATTCGTCTCCGTTATAGCCTCGTTCGATCAGTCATTTTCGGTTTGATGCTGCCGATAAAAAGGGCACGGATTAGAGGAATGAGCTAGAGAAGGTGCGGGACACGCGTAATTTGTCGTCGGGATTATTGTCGTGACTGAATCTTCGTTCGATTTTTTCATTATGGTGTCTGAAGGAGAAAAATCCGAGAAAAGCGACAACAAGCACGCCTCGCGTTTAAAAATATCGCTAAAATCTAACAGCGTGAGGTACAAAGACATCAGCGATAAATTAACATCGTGTTATATCGCAAAGTATTAGGATCATACTTATGGCGGATAATAATTAAAGGACTTGCTGCAACAGTAAGCTAATTCACAATTTGTAATAAAATACATTTTGCAAATAAACTCTGAAGTTAAAAAGTGATGGGAAAAATATCAATATCACATTCAACTACTGTTGTAGGTTAGCCCCATTGTTGCAACAAACTCTTCAATTGTCCACTTGGTTCAGGCTATGGTTACAGTGAATGCGTGTTCTGATGGATACGTCAAAACAAATAAACAAAGAGCATTTTCTATGTGAGTGGTTACTCTATATGAGTATAGTTCGTCAGATGTCACACGAAACTCGTCAAAACAAGTTTGTCGTCCAAAGTTTGTTTCTCCGTTTCAAATTCGTATTATTACTTTTTAAAATAGATATTGAAAAACTAGTTAGTTTAATATTTGAAAACAGAATGAGGGAAGATATGAGGGGAACACTTATCATAGCCAAAATATATGTCGTAATAAATGCGAGAAAATTAATGAAGAAATAATATTCTCCATTTCTTTCTCTTGAAGCGAAACTTTATTCACGTATTCAGTTTTTCGACTCACAAGTAAATTAATAATAAAATTTCCAATGAATCAACGTCATCCATCTTGTGTAGTTGCGACACTAAGCTCTTAAAATTTCAAACTTTGAAATTACAAGACTGTTTATTTCGTCAAAATCCATTATAATTCATTATACGGAGAGAATTTTTTCTTGAAGTTTACCTTGAAAATATGATAATCGTGAAACAACATTATATCTCGAAGAATTTTAATGTAAATCTTTCTCATTTATTAATAAAACTACAATAAAGTATAAAATAAGTTTGATTAATTTCACTAAAGTGCAAAAATCTTTAAAATATTATGTTGTACCACAACTACCATATTTTCAGAGTAAATTTTAAAAGAAAATTCTCTCCGTGTATAATTACTTATTTTATTTCTGACAAACAATTCGGACGAATTCGTCAAAACAAAAATTCGTCAAAACACATCCACTATAATCGTATATAAAAATGTTTAAGAACGTCGATTTATGCAGCCTGAATGCGTGATGCAAAGAACATTGTACAATGAGAACTTTTGCTAAATTACATGAAGTGAAATAATCTTCCAATCGTTTATTACGGGCGATATGAAGACGATCAATTAATTAACGCACCGGGAATAATTCTCGTTAAGATAAACCGCCGTTTACGTGTAATCGTGTGTAAAATGCAGAATCCACAAACTACAGCTGCCAATTAAAGCATGTTAACGCGTTGTTCGATGAAATCACGACCGTAGAAATCGATTATCGACAGCCTCGTCTCGCAGACAAAGAGGTATTTCAATATCCTGATATCTCTCGTTCATCCATCGGCTTTCGGCTTCGCAATAATGACAAAATTTCCCTATCGCTATTACAGGATCTGACTTGTCGAATTAACTTCTTATCGCACATTCAATAACTTGTTAAGCATCACTAAAATTAAGATGATGATCGATTAGGCTTAAAGTTTTGTTTTATCTCGCAAGAGTCAATCGTGCTTCATAAAATCAAAGGCACGAAGGTATGCTTGCATTTATATTTTAAACACAGAAAAAAAGATTATTCTTAAATCAACCATAATATACTCATATATAAGCACAAATATTATAATCTTGCTTTAAAAATTTTAGTCTTGAATTTGTATTAATATAAGATTTTCAATTGAGCAAGTCTTGAATTAAGTGCAAAATAATACTTGCATCAAAACAAATTTAATCAAATCAAGATTGATATCTTTGAAGCAAGATTATAATATTTTTGCTGATATATGAGTATATTATAGTTGATTTAAGAATAGTCTTTTTTCTGTGTGAAGAGTTGAACTATCGGCGAGAGAGACGAGAAGCAGATCAAAAAAAGCGAACCGAAATGCGTGTACAAAGATAATAAAGAATCGAATTCGTGTCGTTTGCAAACTATGCCACGACTATTCTTAAAAATAACATCGATTTTTACGAGCAAACGAATGCGAGAAATTCTCGAACGATATAAAAGAAGAGTCGGAGAAACCAAAGAAACCATCAGACTATTATCCTCGTTTTACAAACTGGCGTTAGATCAGGAAGTTTTCTGGGTCGTAACGATCATTTTTAATAGGACAAAAGTTGTCCGAGTATCCGGGCGACACTTCTATATAGCCGCGACCTCTGAATTTATAACACGTCACACCAATATCTTCAGTTCGTTACTGAAATGAGAACTTGATGTCATTGATAATAACGATACGTCAATCCAAGATTTTATATCGATTCGAAGGAGAATGCTGTAAGTTCAATTGCTGAATACCAGAAATTCAAAACAAACATTATTTATACGCAAAAAAAAAAAAACGATTATCATTTCTAAAAATTTCTGGAATTTACAATCGTTTAGTTTAATTCTCAACTGATTAAAATAAATGTTAGTTACGTAATCAGGCAGTTTGGGCAGTTTCGAGGTTTTTATTAGATATTCTTCAAATAAATTTTGATCAGACATAAAAAAATTTAACGCCACACATATACAAAACATTTAAAAAAACAAAAAAGTTATCACAAAAATAATACTCTCTAGGCCTTTAAAATCCTCCTCACGCCCCCCCCCCCGATTGAAGATTAATATTTAAATTCCTTCTCTCAGCGAAAATATGGAAAAATGCTCTTTTGAGAATTTCAAATACTTAGGGTGAGGATCATTCATAATCCTCTTCCATCATTCATCACGCCGAGATAAAGGAACGATCATGATAACAGTCTCTGTAGCAATTTAGTTTTTAAAACCCTCGATGCCGCAAAAGCTTAAACAGACTTCTTAAAAAATTTTAATCTGGGTTTAAATGCAAGCTTTAATGAGGCATTACGCATTGAATTTGGTAAGACCTCATAATACGTGGTGATATTAACTACAAATGGCGTCTTCGCCTCGAGATTCCAGCGTTCTTCACATTATAATCTCTTTATCTCTTATCTAATTCCGGATGGAATTTGCATAATTTTGAAATAATCCCTCAACGTGGCGAAGTGAACGAGTAGATACTCCAAGAGTATAATGGTCCCACATCAGCTCGAAAACTTTAATGGCCATCCAAGCAAATCAGTATGTTCGTTTGTATTATTGACATTATCTGCACACGTATGCCTGAAAGCACGCGCGTATCGAAATCGATAAGACGCGTCTGTCACAAACGAAAGGAAACCAATCTTCGCAACCTCCTCACTTGTGTCCTTCTACAAGGACATCTATTTTTATGAGGACTTACTTCGCCATCCTTCTATCTATTCGGTCGGGTTCTAAAGTGATTTCAAATTTCAGTAACTACTTACGTCGTCGGAAGTAGAGGCGATTTCCCGTCGCCATTTCCGGCAGACAATTCCAAAGATATCTGTTTTGAATTCAAATCTCTTCGATCTTTTGGATTATTCGGCAATCCACGAAAACGAACGGTCGAATTTTAACCAGTTTTTCCCTGTAAATCTGACACTCTTTTCAATTGATTACCCAATAAATCTCCCGGAATATTTTTCTCATTTTTCCTCCGTAGTATCACTTATTCCGAAAAACTGATCGATCGCGATGCTTAAAGCTTTCGACTGAGGGGTTGAGAGGGTCTGTCTCAAGACCATACAAAGTGCGTGACCTTTTTTTTTCAAGGATAGGCGCATGTTTTATTTCACAAATCGGTCGTATTTCGCGGACACGAAAACTTCCATGGAATTATGTCAGACATAAATGTCGGATAACTGTAATCACAAAAATTTTCGATTTTGAGATTGAAATTACACTTCCTTCGAGAAACACAAAATGGAAGGAAAACAGAAAAAACTTTGCCCTCGTAAAAAGTTAATATATAATCGTTATATTATATAATTCAAAGTTTCGATCGCTCTAATCTAAAAAGATTTCTTTTTTCCATCGAACTTTTCTTCTTACCCTGCTCTCCCTTCAGTAATTCCTTCCGATATATCGTCCTTACATAAAAGATGATAAGCGGCCAACGATCGAATTGCTGTGCCGTATTTATGGAGATTTATTTGTATCATGCTTCCTGAATAATTCCGTGAGTTTTTGAAGGTCGGTTGTCGATCGAACATTTTCGTGTCCAAGGACATCCACTTGTTTTATTATTTACGGAATATCCGTGGGGTCAGCAGGGCCAGTGGAACCTCTCTTAATTAGGTGTAGACACAAAAGGGACGTTCGCACAGCTACTCGGCAAACGATATTAATTAAAATCCATTAACGAAGCTGGCTGACGCTAACTGACGTGACATTCTATATTATAATGCCACTCTCGGCCGAGATATATGTTGAAATTGGAGAGGATAGCGATCCTATCCTCTAATTTATTCTGTAGAACGTGAAAGGGGTGGAAGACTAGTTCCAAATGGTGGCTTATGGTTCGCTCTTCCTTTTCCGTGACATACTTGAATTGGCGAAAGCGCATTATGTGATAGGTCGTACCAATGGTTCCGCAAAGGGGTACCGTGTCCACGGGATATTTACCCAAGATTTCACGGTTCTCCCATTATCGTCCTCCGCCGACCGCGAGGCCGATTGTTTCTTGATCTGCTACCTTTGGGACAATAAAGACGAAAATGAAGAGTCTACTCTTCTTAAATAATCATTGAATCGAATAAGGACTCCTCTTCGGTGAATTAATCCCTTAGGATTATTTCGCGTGAAATAATAATATACAACGAGGTTTATCAATACAAGCGTTTCCGTGCCGTAAATGAAATTAATAAAATATTAAACTACGGATGTCAATTTTATTAGAGTGTCAATTTTTATACATATCTATTTTATCAGATGAAATCGATGTGTGATATTCACGATAGGTACCTAACATACACTGTAAGAAATTTCTGTTGTAAATTATTGGAAGTTTTTATCCAACAAAAATGTACTGTAAATTTAAACAGTTATATTGTGAAATCGCAACAAAATATATTCGTTAAATGATTTGTAAGTTTACTGCACATTTTTATTGTAAATTCACAAACATTTCTAACAGTGATATCCATCTGCTATGGTTTATTGGAGCGCGTCCTTCGGTATCTTAATCTTCATCTTTTCGCTATCGCGCTCCTCGCGGACGCAAAATGGAGCAAAATGAAGAGCGCACACAACCACGCTACGAAGTGCTCCACTTCAGTGAAGTAATAGTTTGCCACAAAGGTCGGAAGGAAGAGCACTTCTAGAAGAGAAAAGGGGCACATGGAGGCGTGGGTATATAGTAGATCGATTGACAAACGGTGAACGCCTATTTGCAGTAGGATTAAACTGGCAGTCACAGAGGGATATATCATCCTTTATATCCTCCTCACTATTGCGCTCGTATTCTGTAATTATTATCGGGATTTATTTTTGCTTCCACCTTTTAAAAGATTTCTAATTCATCGCATGATACAGAGAATAATGTCTACTTGCCTTCAAATATTTACTAGAGATCGTTATTTCCGAACCAAGCAATGGCGGTAGAATCGTGAATCATATGCGTTACAAAAGAAGTTCTATTGCCTTAGCCATCTAATAAAAAAGTTGCTTGTATGCGAACAAAGAGGATCACCGTTTCTTCTCAACTTATACCAATATAGCGCATCAGGTAAATTGCACACTTTGCTCTCGCGAACAGCCATCGCGTCGACAAACACAAAAAGATATGACCACTCTGGTCAAAATTAAATATGAAGCAACAATTGTCGCTACAGACACAAGGATTCAATTTAATGCGAAAGAATATCATGCGGTGCTACATCGTACAAACAAGATAAAATAAGATATTACAAAAATTTCTATTTTTAAATAATATACCTAATATATCTTTTTTCATATAAAATCTTCAGTTTAGTTCATTTCTTCTCGAATATATTTGCGCAGAATAATTGACGTATCTTGCGCCGAAGACAAAATATTCCATCATAAACAATGTATTTTGCGATATATCGCTCGTGTAATTAAAGAAATTCATTCCTTCTAAAAATTTCGAATCTATCGTATGATGCGCGATAAACTGGAATTTTCCATTATTTACCGCTGAAACAGTACAACTGGTAAAGTTTGGAAAGCGGCTAATTATGATTTATTTCTCCTGAAAGATTCTACTCTTGCCGCGAATTCATGAACAAATGTTCCACACATGTCTAGACAGCAAAATTTTTCCCGATGTCGCTTTTATTTTCGGAAGAGACTCAGTTGATTTACCGGAATCATCGTCAATTAATATAACGAGCTTACGAATTAAGAGAAAGGCACATAGGTCATTTTGCCATCTTCGGCACTCACATGTACATCTCTTCATCGATCAATTAAGCGATACAGCAATTAATAACGTTCGGCACACTATTTGTGATATTATTGCGAATAGATATAGGTATCCAAATAAAGACAATTCTCAATAAACACAATTTATCTAAATGAACGTAATTTTCTTTATATTAATCTTTTCATTGTAAAATGAAGTTTCTTGTAATAATTATCATCAATGATTACAACGGTATAAATTATGTACAAAAAATATCAAGAGATATTATTTTGACGTGAAACATAAATTATTTGATTCGTTCGTATTATACGAATAAAAAGAATGAAAATCTGATAAGAGAAACTATAATGCTATTATTTAGTAATAGTAGCAAACTAACTGCTGTGTCTGTAAACCTAATTAACAAATCAGAACTCCGTCTATTTTCTCTTTCCTAATAGGTCTCCGCTCGTGTTGTATCGAGCCACCTACTGTCTGCGTATATCGATATTCTGCTGACACTCTTGCCCAACAGAAGTTTCCGCTTTCGATGACGGAATAGAACGCAGTTTCTCTCGGATGTAACGAACTCTCTACGTGAGCTTTGTTCATGTACCATGTGCCACGTTCCCGTCGTGGTTTACCATCTTCTACCGCGGAAACGTGTATCGAATCATACGGTCGTCAACTGAATTGGGACACGCTTCAGCATACGTACGTGCTCGTTATCGAAGAACCATTAAACCTCCGCAATTATGATTAAATTTAGATAACATGAAACTACAACGTGAAACTACCTGAGTTTAATTTGAAAGTAAATTGTATTACAAATCATATTATATATTAACACGACTGGGGAAGAACATTAATTATATTTTCTGTTATTTTATGAGGAAGAATATATAGACACGCAGATTAATGCTTCGCATTTTCTTCTACGTTTTTGCGAAAGTTAAACCATAGGTAACGAAAGGAGTCGCTTACGGGGAATTCCCAGATGTGCGAGTGCTTTCGAATTATCGATTAACCGTGGGATCCTTCTAGAACTCCAGCGCGACGTGCGAAGAGTATCGTGCAACAAGTACCTAGCGATAAATGATAGTTCCCTGAGGGCTCTGTAGTTGGAATCCTCGCAAGAAACGGTCCCCGAGACTATACCCATGTCTCGTCGTTTGCACAAACCACCAGCGCAACAAGTTACCCGAAGCCGCCGCTCTATACATGTATACTCGATTTTAGCAATCGGCAAACTCATTCGGCGGAACCAATCAGTCTTCGAATAATTCAGGAAAGCTCTTATATGTCTCACGACGCGACGCGCACGTTGAACGAAAGACAAGCTTCGGCTTTCGAAAAATCTTCGTAATAGCGTGGATGCAAATAGCGTGGAAAAATGTTATTATAGTCGCCGTTGCATAAATATAGACGAAGCGAAGAGATGATTTATCATGAAACGACAGGTCAGGATTAATGGCAGCATGACGAACCCACGGCAGTCTCGCGTGCATATCATGAATATGAGAGATTCCCGTACAAAATTCGCGGTCAGTGGGGCACGAAAAAAAGAATAGGAGGAAGGTCGAACGGTAATGTTGATGCACGTGTACCTGCGGCTCGCGTGATAGTGGAATACAGGTGGTTTCACAGAGAAATCGAGCGAAAATGGAATAAAAGAGGCAAACAGAAGGTCGGCATCGATTGTTTCAGCATACCTGCGCTGACATCGTAAAAAGAAACGTTCTTTAATTTTATTCAAATATATCCTTTACAAATTTCCTGTGAAACGCGTTTATCTGCTTCGATAGGTCTGTTGTTTCCCTGAAGACGAACGGTTACTGTTTCCATTTCGCAAAGTATCGTCGTGTCATTTATACCGTATAAATCGCATAAACGAATACGCGGTAAATTGCGTTTTATATAACCCAAGACTTGGGGAAGCGCTCGTGCTCGGTAATAAAATGCAGGGGACGCAATCACTAAATAACACGCGATTATGCATTTGCAGAGATTTATTATTCCGTCGTGTATACCTCTCACGGATTGCTCTTCATTCATCCACACTCATTAATCATAAATGGGAGAAACTTCCGAATCGTTCCACGTCAAATTGACCGACGAATTAAAATTTGATCGCTAATTTAGAGCTCAGGATGTATGTCAACGCGTGCTGCACGAACACATCTATTAATAGCATTTCCGTTTTTAACATTCCTAAATTTTCAATTTTGTGCGGTTAATTTCACGACAAGAGGAATCTTTTTACAATTAGCAAAATAGCATGAAACAATCCTAAAACGATTTATGAAAATAATCATGTTTATATGTTATGAAATAATAACTCTTTTTTTAATGCATGTTGATCTTTTAAGAACATTACCTGAACTAATAAATTACTGATAGTGAATGAAGACGCAGAAGAAAAAGAAGTACGAAGCACGGATTAAGTAAAAATTAAAACGGGCGTTTCTATAAAGATTTAAGATCTGCAGTCTTAGGTAATTTATTAAAAAATCAATATAGAACTTTATAAAGGTAAAAACCTACATAATCTCGCCTCTTAACTCGATATAATCTATTAAGGAGTCGCTTGAAATGAAAAAAAAAAAGTTCTCTTACCGTCGCTTTTTTCGATGAGATTTTCATTTCGATTTCTATGCTCTATTGAAGTATTTGAAATTCCTGCTTTAACTTGTATTATTACTATATATTAGGTCGAAGTATTTGTATGTGTTATACGATTTATATATTAGAACGTACGATGTAATACAGGAAATACAATCGATAGCAAATATTCGATAAATTCTTGTAAATATCTATGTAACGCATGCAATCACGTGCATGAGAACGCGTGGAGGAATTCTGAATGAAATTCTCCGTTCACCATATTTGCGGAGTAGAATGTGTTCGAAAGGATGGCGGTTTATGAAGATTAGATTTTATCGGAATTTAGGATTTTAATGGGATTATTTGCGTTCCCCGCTGCTAGTTGTGCGGTAGAAATTACTGCATTACTATTTCGAAACAAATTGGAACAGTCAACGAAAGGTGAAGTTTATAAATGTCAAGTGCGAGTTTAATGTTACGCAATATCGGCGCAAAAGGTTTATTTAACTGAATCAACAGTCGTAAATTATAGTTAATTTTAGAAAGATATTTAAGAAAGTCTAATCTGATTCAACGCTTGGACTGGACAATTTCGTGCTCAATGTGTATACACCATGATGTTTTAATTATGGTTTGGATCCCGACTGAAATTGTAGCCGAGCGACTATTAATAGTCGACGCTGTAAAATTCAACAACAGTGAACGAGGTCGTCTTTTCCCTTCGTCGCGAGACGATAGGTTAGCTATCTTGGAATTCCAGCAGCCGCATCTCGCAAATCGTATCGACGTGCGTCTACTGGAAGATACGCTAATGGTCGATAATGGAACTACCGCGGCACCGTCAAAATTAAATTATGTCACCCGGCAGCTGCTTGTCGCTGCAAAACAATATGTGGCAGAAAATACGCATTTTCGAACACATCGCGGAATAGATGATGCGAGTCATGAGAGACTTCCTTTTATTTCAAATCAAAAAGCGTGTCATATTAAACGTGCTCTAATTTATAATATGATAATATATTATCTATGCAATCAAATAATTCTCTAACTCATTTAAAAAAAATCGTGCGACACGTGTAAATTCCTTGCATCGAAAGATTTAAATACTTGTTCAATCATTTACCTTGAAAACATTTTACGTTATACTATTATGGAGTGGAAAGATTGTTTCTTTTTAATAAATTTAAAACGCATAAAAGTCGCGTAAGATTGTCCTTGCATAGAGAAATCCAGTTTATATCTACTTCTTTGAAGTCGAAAGATTAGAATCAGCGTCACCATAACTGCATACGAATCGTTGAACATTCAACTACAATATGTGACCTTTTGCATGTTCGTCCTTAACCATCTAATTTAACTTGCGTTACATGTCGATATCTATATATGATATTATAATACAATGCTAATGACAGGTGAGTTGAAGCGTACCGCTGAAGATAACATCGTTTACTATGTGCATAAATATAAAATGTCCGTAAATATAAAATTTGCTTGATATCGCTTCACATGATGTGCAAGTTATTTTTCTGATAGAATTCTAGAATGAAGCGACTGAGATAATGGCCAAATGGCACAAACAGTTTTACAGCAGGCTTTATGTTCCTTGTGTGCAAAGAAAATTCAAGTAAATTATGTATTATAGGATAATTTAGATTAATTAAAATTATGTATGGCTTTTAGATTTTTCAGTCAGAATCGCCACTATGATGTCGCACAAGAGGAGCCGGAGACCCAACGAAGTCGACAAATTTTCACTTGAATTGGATTCTTCTTTCACTTAGGAAGAAATCCCGAACGCAAAAAAGGAAAATAAAGCACAGGGAGGAAGAGGAGGAATGGGCCCTTGGGCCTTCGGCGTACCTCTCGTGTCAACTTTGGGTCTTCTCCTGAATGGTTACATTCTCCTTGTAGTTCTCGGTCTTAGTAAGCAGGTGAACAATAACGCAATATCTTTAATATTAGCAATGCTCATGAAATTTTTCTCTATTCTCTTCTATTTCTGTTTTCATATCTTTTTTCATTGTATTTTTAACGCGAATCAGGATGGCATTCAGTCAAATACAACATGTCGTAAAAAACTTCGAAGTTGCCCGTGAACGTATTATTTATTTTAGCAATATTATTGCAATCACTCAGAAATGTCAGAAATGTTACAAATTTGGGAGACACGTGTAGACTGCTCTCTTGAATGTAAATTAGTTGAACTTTCCTGGCATTTCGGTTAGAGATTTCATGATATTAAATCCGTTAAAAGCATATCTGGACTGCAACTACGAGTTTCAAAAAGAGAAAGAGAAAAAAATTAACTTTTCGAAAAATATATACGCACGCATAGTACGCTCGACGAAGCTTATTTATTCAGATTTATTTATCGAGATAAAGATGCAAATTATGATCTCTTTTTATTATTCTTATTTGCTTCCGCCTGCTTTCAAGTTTCTGAAATACCATTGAATACTCTCATTCCAAGAGAGAGAGAGAGAGAGGGGGGGGGGAGAATAAAACTTTTAGATGATTGAGATTCTTCAGAATCTTAAATAATAGAGCAAACAGGATGCGCGGTCCGCACGAATATAACGCGTAAAAAAATTGCGATTGTCATCAGTTTATTAAAAATTTAAATTACAAAGTTCTACCGGGTGTTGAAATTTGCGATAATATGACAGAATTTCAACGAGTCATACCACAATGCCTACAGACACAGCAGCAGCAAACGGCAAACACTTTACTGCTGATCCATTTGGGCGCCGTGGAAGCGGCGGTGTGCCTGATACTGCTGATCTTTGCAACCGGCTCGTGGCCACTTACTGGTACGTGGTGCGTCCTTTACGGATTTCTACTGGCGCTGTTACATCCAGTTGCCCTTTGGACCGTCACCGGTTTAAACTGCGACAGGTGAATCTTACATATTCTCTTTCTAATATCGTTATTCGATATCCGGAGAATTGAAGACTTCTGATGAATGAAGATCAGTATCAGTTTCCCGTTTAATTCATTGCTCGGGGAAGCGAGCAACGCGGCTCCTCAATAAATGGTGCGTCAAGTGAATGAAATGAACATAAAGAGATATCTGTTAATCATTACGTTCAAATTAATCACGTGTAAAATTACGTTTTACATATGATTCGTATTTAAAATCCTCGCTTTGCGCAATTCGAGAATAATATATCCCATGTATTTCCGATCAAAATACATATATTATTTAATATATAACGATTCGATAAAATTATTCTCGCAATACCACTTATTGGTTAATTACTCGGAGAATATTTTTACATTGTTCAAACTACGTGCACACTTCCAGTTACACTCTGAAATATCGTTAAATAGAATTTCACACCGATAAAAGGAAGAACGTCATTGTCGCTTGAGTAAATCGACGAAGAATCTGAGAGGTTCTTCTTGTGAAATTTTCCGATAAAAATCGAGTTCAATCTCAATATATGACATATATCGAGTAATGAACGAGGCCTCGGTTTCACCTGACACAAAAGACACCGAGATATGCGATGTAAGATGTCAAATAAGGATTCCACGAGCTCAAATATTATCATCGTAGCTGTCAGTTGACACGAGATGTTCGTTTACCTTGTCGTTCCATCTCTACTTGTTGCTCATCCTCTCACCGTCAGACTTGCATTAACAGCTACGCAGTTTTTGAAATGTACGGCGAATCTGGAATGTGTCAACTGGAATAATTTCATTTATTTGATGTAAATATGTATTACTCGAATAATTTTAAGAGCGATTTCGAAAATCTTATTAAAATTTTGTATTTTTCTTTCTATACGCGAATCTCTGTGAATTCCATTGCATCACGAATCCTTTTAAGAAAATATGAAAGAAGTGCACTCGAGAATACGAAAAAACTTCTTTTCCGTTTTATTCTCTGCAAAAAGTCAAGCTCGACCGTGGCTCAATCGACTATATACTCGTATTTTATTCAGCAGTTTAAACAGATTTACTACCACCTCATTTATCACTTTCTGGCTCTCCTCTGAATTTTCTCATCATGGAAAGCGTTGCTTTATTGAAAAGATTTATCAATTTTTTTTCGAAAGCACTGGTTATCCAGCGATGACATCGTGCACGTCTTACGTGTATTACCGAGCGTATTACTTAATTTGATTAAGTGACAAGCCAGGACTAACGAGTTCATTCGAAATCGTTAGACGCTCGATCGAGTGTAAAACGACCATTCCACATTGGCATCTGAATTGTATCTCGTTTTCGCCAGCCATGCCTCGCAATTATACTCTCTGCAGGTATTACGCGATCGCTGCACCGCTGCACTACGCCGCCTTGGTCTCTCAGCGTCGCGTGGTCGTCGGGCTGGCTGCCTCTTGGACAGGCGCTCTACTCCTGTGCTTGCCACCGTTCTCGGGTCTGGTGCCACCTTATAGGTTTGTATGTATATATGTGTTACGCCATTAACCACCACACTAATGAACCAGCATTCCGCAGCGTTTGCTTGCGCATTCTACGGCATTGCCTCGCAATTGCTGCATTTCCACGCATAATAAACGAAATTTGATTTACTTTGTGTTCTATCCTTTCGCCAAAGTAAGTTGTTTTGCGTCGCATAAAGACTCTCACTGCGAGATAATTTCCGCGCCAGCTTCTCGCAACACGTGCCCGCAAGAATTCTCATTCAGAGCGAAGCTTTTGTCGGCGGCGAATTAATTAAGTTTAACAAAACCGATTGTAATAATACATACAAATAATCTGTTTCAAAATAAACACGTCTGTTCTTTCATTTACTTTCAATCACGCAATCATTTCTAAGTCAACACTCTTTTTTCGGTATCCCGTATCGATCAGCTATAATAAAGAATTGGGTTGCTGCGCTCCGGATTTCGGGAACGGCACTTGGGGATCCGCCGCGGCGCTCTACGGCGCCGTTTATGCCATCCTGGGCCTGGGACTGCCGGCCATCCTCGTGACGGTCTGCAATTTACGCGTATTAGGTATAGCGCGGTACCATCGACATCGTATCGCCAGCGCGATCTACGAGGTCACCCTGAGCGCCCAGGTGACCATCACCCATCAGAGAAATCCATTTTTCGTGCCAACCGTCACCGCACCTTCCGCTGGCGGACCGCCGCGTTTTCACAGCGCTGCCAGCACGGTTTGTACAGACGGTTTTAAATTTTAAAAATTAAAAAATTTTTTGAAAAGTTTTGAAAAATGCAACATTCGACATGACGAATATAAAAAAAATGTTCTACTGACGTGTATCAAAATGTCTTCACAATATTACTTGATTCTGCGGTCAAAATCAAATCTTTAATAAGAACATCTAACCAATTTAGCTTTTGTTAAGTTACTTGATTTAAGCTAATAAAGCTAATGAAAAGCACCCGTAGTTAAAGACTAATTTGTAATTTAATTTTCTGCCCCGGAGTTAACAAGTCAAATCGATAGACGCCACGCTGGGAGGCATCGGCGAAGTACATACCAAAACTTCCTCGCTCGCAGCGTCTCGTGATTATGGACCACCGTTTAATTTCTATTCGAGAACTCGATCCGGCAATTTTCTAATATAATTAGTTAAAGTTTGATATATTAATGAATCGACACACGTTTTCATTGCTATAAAGATAAATAGCTTCGCGCTGTGTTGAAACGATTATTGCCGATTCTTGTCTCAGTTTCGCAAACGACAACTTTTCAGGTGATGCAACTGGTTGGCTCTTTGTACCTGCTCTATTTTCCGTATTGTGGATTTATCCTCTGGGAAGCTTGTGGCGTCGGTAATCAGCACCGTCTTCACGCACACCCTAAGCTGGCCTCTTTAGCGTCGCTCCTCCTCGCGTGCTCACCACCCATCAACGGCCTTCTTTATGGTTTGAAATCGCAGACCCTGCGACGGTCTGTGCAGAACTACTGGCGGAAAAAGGCAACTAAGTCGGAATTACAGCAGGTAATTTGAAACGCGAGAAAAATAAACGCTCGTGAGGGTGCTTGTGCGTCGAGCGAAGCGAAGGACAGTAGTAATTTACAGTTTACGTCCTCTTACGCTCTTATGTCCTATTACGTTCCTATACTCGTATATAACAACATGAGAGCAATTGTAAATTTGTTTTAGGAGATACAAGCGAGAACACCGAGCGTCGCAGGATCCAGGAGACCTTCCGGCAGTGGAAACACTTCCTTCTTCCCATTCCCTCCTTTACAACGAAGGCTCAGCGAGGCATTATTGGCTCTTGGCTCGTGCAGAACTGGAGGTAGTTTTGAAAGCAATAATCTGGGGTTCCAGCGCGGCAGATTACAACCTGCTGTCTCGTGTAACACTCTCAGAGTGCCGACCGCTGAATCGGGTACGTGTTCCTTGCAGCTAATGCTACCAAGATAAAATCTAAATAGTTTTTAGTTCCTCTTAGTTCGTAACTAAAACCGGTGTTTGAGGTCCTCGCACTTTAACGCGAATGTCTCTATATAAAAAAGAAAGACCTCTAGCGAAATGAATCACATCTTTGAAAACCCTCTTGATCCTTGATGGATAAGCGTTTCGACACTGATATAAGCGTCATCCTTTCATCATGGCGCGCTAAGGTGAACCGAGCAAATTGGTGAGGGCGAGCGCGAGTGCCGCCAGTCTGATGGGTCCCCATTATCGGAGCGACTTTATCGGGGCGGATTTGGGTGCGGAATGCTCCATAGCTATGTGCGAGACCCCGAAGAGGAGCCCGAGGATCCTCATAACGCGCGCGTACAGCGAGGAGAGCCAAGACGGAGGCAGCCCCCTTCTGAGAAAATCCCTCAATTCCAATATTAATCCACCGCCGTGCGAAAGTACGTCACATGTTAAGCATTTGTAGTGTGTGCATCCATCGCATTTGCAATTCTGAAATAAAATCGCGATTTTTAAAACTTATCACGTCTCTAGTTCATGTTTCTGACGTGCGAATTCTCATTTTCTCTTCCATCTAAAATCTCGCGGTTTGGCATAATATCCTCTTTATAAGCGAAAAGACCTTGAGTAAGCTCGACGTGTAACGTCACTCAACGTGTTCGCCGTTAGTTTCATATATAGAGATTTGCAAATGAATAGATCGTCGAAGTAACTGAGTTACTTCTAACTAGATTAATGTTTGACCTTATTTAAGAGATATCTCATTTATCGCACGTGCACAGAACGTCGATGGCGACACTGCAGCACCGGAAGCGAGAGCAGCACGGGAAGTAGCGATGCGAGCGTATGGACCACCGGCGTGGTTCCAAAGTACGGCAAGAGTAAGAACACGGATAGCTGGTCTTCACGTACGCGATACGTGCGCGGCAAGAATTTAGAAGAAGGCGCATTGTCAAATACAATGAAGCCGAACAATAACAGCGAAAGCAGTGATACCACGGATACAACTACGGCCACGACAACAACCACCACGCTGCTTAAATCTCTCGCTGTAGTAAGTGATGAAATCAATTTAAAACGTTAATTAATTCAATATCGTTAATTTTGTACAGTTGTGCAATTATTTTAAATAATTACATATCTTAAATAATTATTTAACAATTATCGACGTATAACGACAGTTATATTTAATAGCGATCATAATGGAAAGATTATGAAATAATCATCGCTTTGTATTCTTTAATACATCATTCAATACACAATTCAATTCTAACTTTAAACACAATTAATTACTCGACTGCAGGAGACTGGCGAACAGAATGAAAGGGAGAAGAAAAGGATAAATGGTAATATGAAGAAAAGAGAGTTTAGCGAGAGTGAAAGCAGTTGGAGCAGTGTTGAAGAAATTGAAACCAAGGCAGAGAGAAACGATGAAGACGACAATCCTGACAGGTCGAAGGAGGAAGACCCGCAAACGAGACCTTCGCGACAAAAGTCGAAAATCAGTAACCGCGATCCCGAAGTTTCCGAGGAGGCTGCGCAACTGAGGCCACTTCTAACTAGCTCCTCTTAAAGCCTATCTCTTAAATGTATTTTCTTTTGAATAATTCGTCGTGTGTGCGTGTGTGCGTGTGTGTGTGCGCGCGAATAAAACAAAATTTTCACTGTGTATTTAAGCGACACTGATACGTGTTTATTTCGTAAATTTACAGATATAAAATTAGCCGGTAAATTGCGATAAAGTTACTTTGATAATTTGCATTTAACAAGTGTTATTCGTGTTTGCGACACGAGAACGAAGAGGAAGTATTCGTCATATAATTTGCCCAAAGTTTATATTTTGTAAATTGATCTCAATCATCTCTCACATGTCCTACCTAACGTTGTAAAAAGTTTAAAGAAAATATAGATTTGATCTTTTCAGATCTTTATGCTCGATATTGATATCGACATATCGTGAAATTATATTTTTGTACTCTCACTCTGCAACACTACATAACGCAACAATGACGTGAGACCATTCTTTACAACAAAAACCGAAGAACTGATTAATACACCGTCGACAAACTCAATTTCAAGAAATTTGTTCGCTCGTTCCGAAGAGTTAATCAACGATCGTTTCCGATCAAATACCGATGAAAGTTTACGTCAGTGATAAATTAATGAAAACTCGTTATCTATACGAAAGTTACGGTCCAATTTATCTTTAATTTGTCGAAGCAAGTCATAGAAACTCGTGAAAGAGCAAAGAACAACGGACGAAAGTCGAACACCCGAGAAAGTTCTCTTGACAGAAAATGGTAAATGTTGTGGAATCAAAGACGCGAATATCGAGGCGTACTCGAATGTTATTGTTACTATTTAAGGAAGGAGAAGATAAATCTCACGTTTGTGTCTTTTATAAGTGTCAAGTTTCGCTCGGTAATTACAATCGCATTTATCGTGACGTGAATTCCATGTTTTCTTTTACTGACATCAATACGAAAATTATTAGCAATGTAGATAAAGCTATTCCCTAAATTTAAAACTTTTAGAGTAAAATATTACTCTTAAAGATTAAAAATTAAGCCACTTTTTTTCAAGACTGGCTTAATTTTCACTCTGGAGATTTCACTCCAAAGAATTTAAAGAGTACAATTAGCTGCTAGCATAAGTAGCCGTTGGAATTGATGCTCCAGAAAACTGCTTAGAGCATGTGCAAATCTATGTATATAGATATACATGTGCAAATCTATGTATATAGATATCTTCGACGTTTTCTCTGGATGTTAAACGATGCGATTGTGGCAACCTTTACAGAAATCTAATTTAATACTGACCAATTTAGTATTTAATAAAAAAAAATGATTTATTTAAAATATTAATAGTATTGAACGACAGCGTTTTTAATATTCAAAATAAGTAATTAATCATTATCATCCAGTATTAAATTTCTGTAAGGGAAAAACATTTCGATGAGAGATTGTTAAAAGCATGCAAGAGTCGGTCCGTATTCACGTATTTTCTTTACAACTGATATCTACAAACTAGTCTCTCTCATTCCAGTCGTATATATTTAATTTATTTATAATTCTACTGATATATATTTAGGGATAATATCAATATATAATTATATATATATTATATTATTTATTACATAAGTTGATGGTTGTAATGAAGAATTAATAAAAACTACACGCTTAATGCGACGTGAATACGGATCATCTTCTTTATCAGTGTTGACTTATTTATATGATACTGTTGCTATAAATATATTATATATATATTATAATAGCAACATCTTATTATCGTACGCACAAGACTTGATCGTTTCCACACGTATGTCACAACATCTACGCAATTTCGAATTTGCTAGAATTGTTTGTTTATGAGCGATCGAACTGCTGATTTAAATTCATCAGACAGAACCGTGAGCTCGGATAATTACTGTTTATCGTTGTCAATAATAAAATTTCAGGAACTTTGTCGGGTGTGAATGTTGTATCGATGTTAACATTACAAAGAGTTGCGGCATAAACGATGTCTGAGTGTATAAAAAATTAGTGCAAATAAAAAAATAACTAAAAACCGAATTCATAATTTTGCGAAATCTCATATAGCCTCACCTGTTGCAGAAAGAATAAATTAATGATGTAACTCTGTTTTTTTTTCGATATACGTGTTCAATGTAAGACTCAAACCAGCTCTGGAATCTCGTTCGATGGAAGTTGCTTCACACATGTTCGTTGATCCTGTTTCCAAAACGTGTTTCGGCGCATCTTCTTATACTTTCATTCTGTTACTATATCGAGACAAGTTTACTGATAGAGTACATGTGTATGTAACAAGTGATCAAATTTTGTCTCTCATCGTTCATTCTTCATGAATAAATCGCGTTTATCGGTTTCTCGCGCAGCTTAGCAAAAATTCGTTGCAAATTTCTTGCGCTTGACGGACTCATCAAAAAATTTCGGTGTTCGTCCGGGAGTGCAAAATAGCTTGTTTAATTCGATTAAACTTAAGTGCCGGTGGGAATTTGCTGAACACGCACTCGCACGCGGCTGAGCGAAAAGTGCGGCCGAGGATTAAGCGTGCGCAGAATATTCATATTTTGCATCAAAGTTTTATACTTCATTCGGAAAAAGATGACAGAGAAAAGTTCTTTATCATACACATTCGAATCGCAGGAGGAATGGAGGTACGATGTGTTACATATCCATCAATGATTTTCAAAACTTTACACAGATATCCATACACACACATATCTTTAACATGAAAGTCAGTCTCATCATTCGAAGCTTGATTCATATATAGGACTTTATTTCGTAGCTACAGGCCTGTTGCGTTGATGCAGTCGTTGCGCAGGCTCGCATCGATTTTGCTCAGCTGATACTTTGCTGCTGCATTTCGCAGTTCTGCTCCGCTTGCGTAACACACATAGGAAATACATAACATGTTTTTCTGACATTTCAAGTGTAATTTTTTTTGCCTTTGCAGTGTGCAATTATCATTACTGTTGCTATTTCGTATATGTGTCGGTGATATCCGATAACTGTCTTCCTGTAAAGAAATTTGTTTACGCATGCGTTCTTCAACTTGTGTCAAGGGCTGAACTCAATATCTTTGTAGTTGAAGAAGTGCTCTGAATTGTACAGGATGTAGCCAATATAATATCGATATGGCGTGAAATTTTTCGACACGCGCCGGTCGAGAAGTACACGAAGAAGTACAGTCGTAGATGGTGAAAAACGAAAGGCATGTCTTCCGAGTGAGTGGATCGATTATGAATTAATCGTTCGCAGAGTACGGGCACAACTCCATTTATTGTATTAATAAATGGAGCTTTTCGCAGAGAAAAACCATGAGAACTTCCTCGCCCTCCTCCAGTACGAGTTCCGTGTACACCAGCGCCGACGATGCACGTCGATGCACCGGCTATGAGAGGAGCCAGTTCCTTGACTTGGAGGATGTCGGGACTACTTGGCTCCTCGGTTCGCATTCCTCGCACGATAGATCCAAACGAATACTCGAGAGATTTAAAATAGACAAGTGAGTGACATAATAACACTTTGTGCTCATGGTAATATCCATTACCATGAGCACAAAGTTCTTCTAGATATTTTTGTATTTTGTTTGCCAGTTGAGAGGAACTTTCCTTTCTTAGAGCTCAGACATTACATTTCAATTTCAACCGGGAAAGTTCTACTTCAATTTCAATTAGAATATAGAAAAGCGAAAGTAGTTTCCATGGATTATCTCAAAGTTCTTACAATTAGATCAGCAACGGTAGAAATTGACCTCTATCATCGGTCGTCTTTATTTGCCACGTTATCTCGTAACTGCACTTTATTTATTGGTCTTTATATACACTTATACAATGAAAAGTGTAAAGAGCTGCTTCAAAATATCGAAGCGTGTATTAGAACAAGATTCTTATTTTCAGCATTATAAAGTAGCTTTGATCCTTCATAAGCGATACATTAAAAATTGACACAACTAGCAGGCAGTAAGGAGTCCTTTATATAAGGAAATTTCATTATATTTTTAAAAATATTTTATTGATTACTAAATATATATAATAATAATTTTATTATTTAAAATCAGATTCAAACCAAACAAATGAAACAAATACAAATGAACAATTTGCTATTATGTAATGATAATTTGCAAACGCTATCATTAAACTTGTTTACTTGATTATGATTCAGTGTAAAATACGAATATCATTACATAAAAAAAAAACAGCAGAGAAAAACTCGGTAAATTAAATTTATATTCTTTAAAACCTTTAATTACACGTATTTTTTATCTCTTAGATAGAGAAATAAAAATTAAATACAGAGATAAACAGAATAATTCAATTGTTCAAATTAAAAAATTCTATATTTCTTATCAAAAGTGATTTCACGCCAAGACTCTAGTTTGGAAATAATAACAATAGGTATCTTCCAACAAGTGACTCAGTACAACACAGTGATCATCTTTTCCTTGTTTAACATTGGCGAACAACAAGGATGTAATGATGCACTGTCACACCGTGTCATATGTGGATACGTTCCGAGTTACGCATGAAACGCACGATGTATCGTTTTATCCTTCTTTATTAATTGGTAAACAACAAGGACAAATGATACATCATGCGCTTCATACGTAACTCGGAACGCACCCTGTATCTCTTGTTGGAATGCACAGATGCACTCAATGATTCAGCAGTTTTAATAATGGTGTAACACTTTGTACACAATGAGAAACAAAAATGAGGTTATATTTCGGTGTAATACATACATACGTTGGTGTAGACGAGCGCGCCGTCAATGTACTAAGGTAAATTTTTACGGGTTGCTCAAACCGGCTGTTTCAGCGACAAAAAGAATCACGTGGTCAAACTTAACGAATATCAAATGCCCATTTTGATCACTTGATCCTTTTTGTCGCTAAAATAGCCGGTTAGAGCAGCTCGTGAAAATTTACCTTTATGCTTCCGAGCAGAACAACAAGTCATTATGATGTAAAAATAACTCTAAAATGATCGTTAAAAATCATTTTTCAATCATTTCCGATTCATTTTAATATCATTTTGATGTTATCGTGATTTGTTCTGTTTGGATTGTTATAGACTTCATTAAAAATAATAGTAATCTAGATAGTGACAATATTAAAATTATACCGATTGATGTACGTCACTAATAGTGATAAATAAAAACTATACAAATTAGTTTGTAAATTAAATATGAATTTAAAGTCTACATTTTTATCAAACTCCGCATCGGATAATGTATTAAAAAAAAAAAACCTTTCCGATAATAATGGTAATGACACATATTATATTTTAAAGATATTCTTCATATAAAATATAACAAAAAATAGCGAATAATATAAATAATAGAAAAAAATAATAAATAAAATTTTATTCGTACAGAATAAAAACCTGGGTCGAGAATGTGTGTGTTGGCATATACAATAACACACACAAGCTAAATCAACAATAAAAATCTTAGAAAATTTTTTGAAATGTTATAGCGATTTCTCGACTGGGATGCACTAGTGTGCACTGGTGCATATAAAGACCGTTGTACAATGAATAGCGATTTCGGCTGGGATGCACTAGTGCACATAAAACTGTCATACACAATTGCCGTAAAAATGTATTAAAAACAGATTAAATCGTACAATCCCCAATATATTTTATTGTACTGTTAATAAAACATGTATTTGTGATAATTTCCATTTCGTTTTTGCACTCATAATGATTTCGGCTGGGACGCACCGACTGCACATTTCGGGTGTCGCGTCGGTGCAACTGGTGTGTTCGGCTGGTTGAATGGTGCAGTTCCCCGTTAGTGTCACATGTTCGTCTGGACTTGGTACACCGCACAAGTGTACACAAAGTGGTCCCGACAAATTTGTTGGTGTAATTGTCGGGCTTGGTGCTTTCATGAGACGCTGAAAAGCAGCGTGTGTGTGACCACGTGGTATTAATTTTGTCGCTAGTATCGGTGATTTCGGGTACGGTCCACTTGATGCTTCGAAACTTTTATTTGAAGAAAGAATTTTACCTGACCAATCAAAAAATGCTTCGAAGCATTCGTAGCATCGAGTGGACCGTAGCCAGGCATAGTCTTTGTCTGAAAATTGATATCCTTGTAGCATCAATTTTGATTTTATCATTTAGTGATTTATATGTGCTCATGGAATTTTTGACATCATCGTCATCAAGTGACGAATTAATATTGATAGAACATAAAAAAAAGGCAGAGCGAAAATTAAAAATTACATTGAAGAAGTCGAAACTCATGTAAAACCACAGTATAGGTAGGAACAGTAGGTCCACTCTGTGTCGGCATCTTTGATCTGAATGCTAACCGATCGCCATATTGTTGAGTGTGCCCGCGGGTTATAATTTGAACATTATAAATAAGGCTCACTATTATATGTTTAAACAAAAATACGTTTACACATATAATTAGTATATCCGTTTATTAGAAACGTTTTTCGAATATAAAAATATTTGAAAAGATGTTTTTCATAGATGGATATGCTAAATATACATATAAATGTATTTTCGTTTAAATGTATAATAAAACACGTATATTCGGAAAAACGTTTCTTTAATAAACGGATATGCTAATTGAACGTGTAAACGTTTTACCTTTAAGTAAACGTTGTTTTGAAAGTAAACGAATGTAAACGAATAAACATTTTACATTTACACGTATCTTCGAAAAACGGAGTAAAATTAGAGCTCTAATAAAAAACGCTATTCCATATTCATAACTTTTTATCGATAAATGAGCATTTTTATCTGAAATTCTATAATAAACGTAATATAATTTACATACTAAATATGCTAACATCGTTATAAAGGCGATCTAAATACGAGTCGTTAGTTAAATTGACATGCTGGAATCCGATTAGGTTATAGGCAGATTTTTAGTTTTGAAAGTTACATAAGTTGTTTGAGAAAGATAAATTAAACATTTAATGTTATTTTAAATTAAAGTACAGTTTTTAGAAATCATTTTACACGATCATTTTACTAATCACTACTGATTGCACTGCATGACGAGCACGATACGAGATAAGGCTGCCATATTGTTGATTGTGCGATTCGGTCATGCGCAAGGGACAACCATTAGCATCATTTTTGTCGGAGTAGACGTGGACCGTGGACCTACTGTTCCTACCTATACTGTGTGTGAAACAGTACAATTATAGACCTCATTTTGCCTCTGTGACAAATTTCCTAACCTCAATAGTCATCAACTTTAACGCTTAATATCTCAGATTATAAGGCAGAGCGACGCTTTTTTTGCCAGATTCTTTTATTTTATGCAAAAACGCGTCGAATAATGTCCAATGAAACAGTGAGTTTTGCAGGTTAATGAGGTTCACATTTCGTGAATCTCATGTTCGCCTGACGAAACATATACTACCGCGGTGGTAGGTATTAACAGTATACAACGGTCTTGATATGCACCAGTGCACGTTGGTGTTTCCAGCCGAAATCGCGATTAAAAATAATTTAAACGAAATGCAGCAAGCTATTTTATCGATCGAATAATATGTTCATTATTTTCCTCCTACCTTAACTTTTTACAACGTTTCCTCAATCTTCAATGTAGCTACATGGAACGAATAGGATACCATTTGCTTTATCGACGAATCTTTAAATCAAATCCATCTAATTACTAATTTATTATAATTTCAAGAAAAAGACGTTTTCGAATGTGCCAAATACGAGCTCACACGATATACTGCATTTAATTGTTAGACAGAATTAAATAATTGTTACTGTTACTGTAAAAAATAAAACGTTCTAATATAACGATCTGCTCGCAGTCACTCGTTGACTGTAGTTGACTGACAGTCGGCAATCTCTATATAATACTTTTAACACTTATGCTGGATTCATATTGCGTACGATAACTATATATATCGTTATGCGTAGTGTGAAGTCAGCATGATATCGCGCGAAAGTAATAAATCTCAGAAATTATATTTGCTCATACAATTCTGTCCGGTCAAAAAAGCGAGTACGACGTGATTCCTCATGAAAAAATATAAAAATATATAGAATAAAATTTTTCGATTTTCTGCTTAGTTTTCGAGAAAATCGAGTTTGAAAATCCACTGCGTACGTACGTTGTTGCGGCTAAGCTACAGTTTGTCAAGCGACATATAACGCGTATAGTATACACTTAAACCTACAACATTATAAATTTCTAATAGCATATAAAAATGAATAACGATACAAAGTTCTAAGTAATTAATATTACGTATTAGTTATTGAAGAATGTACGTTTGAGCAATATACATATATAAATATCAGCGTGCACGTATATAAATAATAGACATATTATTCATTTTTTATAATTAAAGTTGAAAATTATAAGAAAAAATTAACATAAATATATATTAGTTTATATTTGAACAAATTACGTATACTGATTATTATTTTATTTGCTTGCAAAAAATGCGAGAAAAAAGTTAATCTTACGCCATGCGTAATCGTCAATCTAATGCCATGTGTAATTGTATACTATCGAATCAGTAAAGGCCTTGGCACATAGAAAAACTTAAGACGTAAAACTTAAGCAGT
The DNA here is from genome assembly GCF_001594075.2 of Trachymyrmex cornetzi. Classification (NCBI taxonomy): domain Eukaryota; kingdom Metazoa; phylum Arthropoda; class Insecta; order Hymenoptera; family Formicidae; genus Trachymyrmex; species Trachymyrmex cornetzi. The sequence goes on along the minus strand of NW_017300076.1, from coordinate 387,224 downwards.
AACGAAATCGTTATGTTGGATTCGATATTGCTTACGTATGGTCTTACGGTCTCTATTGTGATTGATCGATTCGCTTACTGCTTAAGTCTTATGCCTAAGTTTTTTTATGTGCCATGGCCTTTAATATTAATAAATTCATAAGAAAAATAGTCATAAAAATATATTAATATTTAATACTTACTGAACTCTTAAAATACACAGTCTCTACAATGACAGCTGAACATACACTGCATATACAGTGAAAAAAGCGATATAAGAAAGAGGCATCGATAAAACCAATATATACAATAAAAAGCTATTTTTGAGATTTGATAAATTGAAATTTACGAAAAATAAAATTATTAAAAATCATTATTACGAGCAATAATATCGTGTTTATTAAAAGTGGCCACTTCAATCGTGAGATACGTTTCGATAATGTCTTTATCAATATATTATTGCTCTTTTTCAGATCACGATTTCGCGTACATCACGTGATCATAATCGGCGCTATCGTAGCTGCACTAATAATCGCCATAATCATCGGTCTAAGTGCGTACGCGCGTAACAGTACGTCTGATTCACAAGATAATGAGTTTTTGGTGCCGCCCGATCCAGAAAGCTTCCAGCCACCGTCGTGGAGTAAGTTAAGAACTTTCAAACGCGGTGCCGTTTGCGCGGACGGAGCACCATGCGCTGTTATCGGCAAGTATGTATGCCAAAGATGTGAATTGTTTAATTCGCAAGAATAATCAATAAACTCGATAAATATGCTTAATTTCCCTTTTCAGGTCAATTCTAGAACGGAACGGATCGGCAGTGGATGCTGCGCTAGCAGCGCTAATATGCAACGGACTCGTGAACATGCAGAGTCTGGGTCTCGGTGGTGGTTTTTTGATGACTATTTATCAAAGATCCACACGCCAGACCTTCGTTCTCAATGCAAGGGACCGCGCACCTTTGGCAGCGAATTTTACGATGTACGCTGGCAAACCCGCAAATGCATCTAGATTCGGTAAATTTTGACAAATTTTTCGATAAACGACCAATCGTCTTCTCATATGAAAAAATATTGAATACTGCCGGATTAATTGACAGGTGCACTGGCAATCGCCGTACCCGGTGAACTGGCTGGTTATTGGGAAGCTCATCAACAATTCGGTAAGTTGCCATGGGCGGATTTATTCAAACCGAGCATCGACCTCTGTGAAAAGGGCTATGTTCTAACATTAGTACAGTATGACGGACTTTTATATAATAAGAAGAGCATTTACAATGATCCAACTTTGAGGTATAAACTTATTAAATATGTAGATACAAACCATGCATAATGAATGCTGAAATATTTATGGCGGTATATACGAAATATCCTCTTTAATCTTTTAGAGAACTGTTTGTCGATCCTGCAACTAACGAGTTTCGTAAACCAGGCTCTGTAATTAAACCCTATACGCTTTGCGAAACTCTACGGACTGTTGCTAAGAAAAATGCAACCGAATTTTATAACGGTACGATTGGACAACTTCTCGTCGATGATTTACAAGAACAAGGAGGAATAATAACGATGAAAGATCTTAATGAGTACAGGTAATCACATTCGAAAAGTTTCTTTTTTCTCTAAACACGGATAATTATACGCCGCATCACAAAGAGAACTCTTGAGTATATGTTCTTCTTACTTTTGCCCAGAGTTTCGTGGAATCAACCGATACGAACAAATTTTTCGGACGGGTTGGAACTCTTGACTACAGGATTGCCTGGTAGCGGAGCTCTTCTCTCGTTTATTCTCAACGTCTTCGATGATTACGACTTTACGCCAGCCAGCATAACTGACTTTAACGCAACAATCCTCACATATCATAGAATGATAGAGACTTTCAAGTATGCGTTCGCGTTAAGAACGAAGCTGGGTGATGGAACTTTCATCGATATGACCGAGGTAAACATATCGAAAAGGGATCGTTCGATCCCTTTTTCTTTTGAATCTTATTGAGTTTGTTATCAATTAATAATGGCACTATTTCAATTCTTTTAAAGATAATCAGAAACCTGACATCGAAGAGCTTCGCGCGCTCGATACGAGAGAAAATAGATGATACAAGAACGTGGCAGGATCCACAACATTATGGCTCTCCTGCCTATACTAATGTCGAAGACCATGGTACCGCGCACGTGTCCGTGCTGACGCAGAATGGTGATGCGGTATCGGTTACCAGCACCATCAACTTTTAGTAAGTCTTCGCCTAGGCCGATATTTATAATCGATTCTTATATTTGAGACTGTCTTAAGATATCATAAGTCAACTAGAAGGCTGTGTTAGCATTTTAAAACATTACTTAAAACAGTCTAAAAATAAGAATGGACTATAAATACCGTCTATAAAATCACATTATTTACGGATCGTAAAAATATCCTTTATATGCCTTTTTTTAACGATTTTGTAGTTTCGGAAGCGGAATAGTCAGCAGAAGAACCGGCATTTTGTTAAATAACGGCATGGACGACTTCAGCATTCCGTCGCAGTTCAATTACTTCGGTGTGCCGCCAAGCCCCAACAATTATATCGCGCCCAAAAAACAGCCATTGTCCTCAATGGTACCATCCGTTCTGGTCGATCGGAACGGTGACATCAAAATGGTCATGGGTGCTGCTGGTGGTACAAAAATTACGACGGCAGTATCACAAGTCAGTAACACCTTAAATATTTAACAGCTTGCGCAAATTGGATTTCTATGTAATCCAATTTGAATCTCTATTTAGTGTTACTAGGATCAATAAATTAATAGATGATTTTCACGAATAAAACCTGTATGCTTTTAGGTGACAGCGAAAATACTTTGGATGGGGCGGACGGTCAAGGAGGCGGTGGATTCAGCGAGGATACATCACCAGCTATTTCCGCCCAAGGTGTCTTACGAGTATGGGATCCCTAAACAAGTGGTCGACGGTCTGAAACGTTTGGGACACGTCACAGAACGCTACAAACTTCGCGGCAGCGTAGCTTGTGTCGTACTGTATGAAAATTCCACAATTTTCGCGAACGCTGATTATCGTAAAGGTGGCGATGTGTACGGAATCAATTGATTCGCATGCGTGAGTCACCTTCCGGTGATCCAGCCATCATTTTGTAGCATAAACCTTCTGCGAAAGATAATAGACTTTGTTCAAACGATGCCGAACAAAATCTCATGATTATAACACGGATGTATGCGATCAATCTTGTTATTGTTATTGGCGAGATGTTCGTGTTTAAAAGATCGATATGTCAGTATTACCGTTCAATATAAAACTTTTACACTTTCTCGCTCACTGGTCGCACCTTGTTCTTACATCGCTCTTCTTCCTTCCAACATCTACATTTATCTTTCCTTTAATTTTCGTAATATTGATGTACACAAACCAGGCAATGTAGAACACGAAAATCGAGGAATTTTTTTTCACAGTTGATATACATGTTTGTACGATTCGAATTCTTAGCACAGTTGTATGACGCTCCATGGACGCTTATTGAAAATCTCTAGCCTTGTTGCGCTATTTATAGGCGTAAAACCTTGATGTCGATATCACTGCGATTTATTTTCTGTTTTAAACTACTTTGGATCACGTACCAAATATTGCACTTAGATCCGGTTTCACAGTATATGGTTACCTAAAGATTAAAGATTACCAACAGATTCATCAATAAAATTTATTCATGAATTTCTCGATTACCTTTAATCTTTAGGTAACCATATATTGTGAAATCGGGCCTTAAATGTTATCTACACATCCCAATCTCTGCGAAATTCTCTAATGAATTGTTATATATTTTAAAAAAAATAATTTGTTAATCAATAAAATCAAATTTTAATAATTGACGTAAAGTAATACACTATTTTGATGACAGCACTCTTCTTGAGGGAAATTATTTTTCGTATTCTTGGTATATCATTGCATGTTTCTCTCTTTCTAATCTTTTTACTTCAGAGTTTTCTACAACGCCAAGACGACGCTTGGGAAGTGCAAATATAAGGCATTGCATTAGCAATTCCCCTTCTATAGTTCGACAAAACCTGTTTCGTCTGAAGCCGTCCGGGAGGATTCTCTCGATTAGTTAAGAGCAGATCGGGGGGCTGCTGACTTAATGTCAGCCATCAGGATCAAATCGATTAACGGTACTACGTATCCAATTTCCTTTCGTCTGGTCGTCGCCAAATTCATTCTTCGAATTCGATCGACGATTTCCTTCACACGGCACTTTTATAAACGCCAAAAGTGAGAAGGAGAAAGAAAGAAGAAACTGCATGGCCGAACTTTGTCATCCGCTGACTTAGCAAGAGGTAGCACATTCTACAAGCTATAATTAAATGTCGCCTCATGTCGGCGAAAGGAGTGCACGAAAACGAGCACGTATTTCGTGCTTATGGTCGAGATAATCCATCGTTCATATCAATGTTCGGCCTTGAAAATAAAATGCACCGTGAAAAAAAGAAGAAACTGATATTTTAAGTACAATTATATGCAGACGCGACATTTAATTATAAATTATAACATCAACGCAACGTTATAATATAAGAACATCAAATAAAAAATTAAATAAATATTTGAATATAAAACATCTGTTTGTATCATTAATTAACATCGGTGATCTGCTTAAATAAATATTATGTATTTCGTCGCTGGAGTAAAATATAGATTTTGCAAACATATCGAATTTTCCCGTAAATGGTAAGTGTTGAATGTCATAAAAAAATATTGTTTATCAATTTTACTACCTTCACGACATTATTCAATGTAGTGCCAACTTATTCAAACAGAACACAAGTCGTCAGTATGACGTCAAAGTGATTCCAAAATGATTACTATGGCCGGTATTCATAGTCAATTGTTACGAGTCTTCCACAATAAGCCGCAAGTCAGAAGTTCTAAGCGATCTTAAGTCATAATCGGTGAAGTTGACCAATAGCCAACTTGAACGACTTTGTTAAGACTGGTTAAGATTTCTGACGTTCTGACTTGCGACTTATTGTAGAAGGCCTATTACATTTAAGATCATTTTAAGTACAGTCTTAAGATGTCATGAACCAATCAGAAAGCCGCATTAGCATCTTAAGATATTATTTAAGATAGTCTTAAAATATGTGAATATACTATGAATACCGGCCTAAAAGTTATTTTTCAGTCATCTCATTTTGATGTCATCATCAATTGTTGTTCTGTTTATATAATGTCAAGGAGGGAAATTTAGATTATTGCTAAATAAAATTCATATGTAAAACAAAGTTATATAGAAAGTTCGTCACGACAAGGCGTGCGATTAAAAAATACAGAATAATTTAATCGAGAGATTTCGTCGGCGACGCATCTTTTACGCTTCAATAACTTCGCCTTGTACATTGACATCGTACGACGTAGAAACAAGCTCGATTGATTGCGCGTGTGTTAATGCGTGATATCAGCTTTCCTCAGCAGCACCGCGCGGTGATATCCATATCCGCTCGGTGAATGTAACAACAAAATATTTCTCAAGTTGTTTATGTCCCCGTTACGAGCCTCTCGCTACACCTCCGCAAGTGCCACATCTTGTTTGCAAACGATTAGAATGCGACCTAACACGCGCTTTTCCTATCGACATATAAACATTGATTCTTAAGTATAGCTAATCCGTTTCCATTACTTTCATTCCATTCTTTTCTGTTCTTTTTATTTTTACAAATATTTTCAATTTCGTGCAGCGAGCAATATCATAACTGCGCGATTTCTCAATGTTTTCTCAAATGAAAACTTGACAAGATAAGAAATATATCGTTTTGAATAAAAGAGCTACCTTCAGAAATCTGCACTTGGCTAAAAGCAGCACTGTTACATGGCACCAGAGCGCTGGAAATACACGCTCTATAGAACTCGCAGAAGGCAATGCACTTGGACGTCGGGTGAGCTTACGTGTTGGAATTTTCTAGGTCGTCTGGAACATATAGATTAGCCACGTAAGTAATAACTATTGAAAGCAACGGGAGTGAAGACCTCGTGTATGAAAAGAACCATCATCATGAAAAATCTTTCACAATAATTAAATTATACTCTGCCTATTTCCAAATACCCGATTACGTTTCTGACGACAACAATGTGTTATTCAACAACTTCTCACGCGATAAATTAATTTATCTACAGATTTTTAATTTGTATTGTTCGTATAGATAACAATGTCTATAGAAGTTATCTGCATTTATCTATTTATATTTTATATTGATACGCCAGTATAATGAAATATGAAATAATTGATTGAGGGTTCAACAAAACTCCGAGTGTCTTAATTAATTATTTTATGATCGTATATATACAGTGAAATTATATTTTTAAAATATGTATTTCTAATTATACAATATTAATAATTCTACGTTATTCCAGATAACAAAGTGCCTTGTTGTTAGTATGTTACTCGCAAATAAATATGTGTTGCTATCAAAATTACAGCAACTGAATTCATATTTGTTGGCAAGTTAATGCCTTTACAATATGACAACTTTAGGCAGTAAATTTGGCAAAAATTTGCTGACAACTTCAAAATCTTCTTCAAAATTCGTGCTATTGTCGTCTATTACTATAATAATCTGTAGAATCATATAATGCTATCATATTGCCGACAACGCGAAGTTTGATACTGCTATCTTGCCATTGACTGCTAACAATACATTGTTGCTTGTATATTGCTAAGAAGTTAATATGTTCAAAATCATTGAAGGCAAATATATGGCAAATTGCCAGCATCATAAGCAATCATAAATTCGCACTATTTTGCTAACACGCTTGATTGTCTGGGACAATATTCTACAATATAAATATTCTGACCAAGTTGCTTAAAATTATATAAATATATACAATACTTTTAAATATATAATTTTAAATATATAATTCATTGTCCTTTATCTTCTTTTCATACATGGAACAATAAAACCGTAATGATTTCAAATGAATAAAATGGTTAATAGGATATTACAATTGATAAACTAATCAACAGTTAAGTTAAAGCTTGGTTGAAATCGCTCTAAAGTTTTTGAAAAATTACGTATGTAAGTACTTATTGCTAATAGATCCATATAGGCTTTAATAACACAAGATCAGCTCTGCACAACAATACGGCGCGCACCTTTACAATGTTGCCAGGTGGTTCTATCTGCCCAATTATTTTCGTCCTTGAAAACACTCAACGCTACGCTTGGAGAAATATCTGAAATGCATCATAATACATATAAACTATTATACTGCAATGCTTTGACGAGCGTTCTATACATAATATTTGTCGTAATGTTGCGCCATTGTGCAATTTTGTTCGCCTCTTAATTAGTTTGTTTCTCTTTTCGCAACTGATACAAATAATCAAAATCCACGAGAGAGTTACATAATTTTGCGAAAAAGCCAGATCGAAATAGAGCTCGATACGTTATCGGTGCCACGGGATCTACGCCGCAAAAGGTTACCGTCTCGACATATAGATACTACGCAGTTGTATAAACAAGTATAAAAGAAGACATTTCCTTTTGTTTTTTTTTTCCTATGTAGAATTAACAAAGAAAAACATGATATATTAGATTGGTGTTGAATTGTCGTCTGGTTGAGAGAGCATATCGCATCGCCATTCGCCGGCGAAGAAACCGGGCCTTGTTGAGCCGGCACGGTAGCACGGCTTCGGCTTCGAACGAAGCACGCATGAGCGGCCCGCGGAACCGGGTCGCCGTATATAAACCCGGGTCGGCGAACGCCGCGCGACCAGTAGCGAATCGATCTCCCCGGTCGAGTTATTCCAGTCGAGCGATACTCTGCGCATTTACGTCGCGCCCGCGACTTTCTTTCCGTAAGCGTCCCCGAGTACATCGAATCTCGTGAACTATGTCCGAGGCATACGTCGACGAGTACGAGCACTTCAACTACGACTACGACAAGCACATCTTCACCTCGCACGGCGGTAAGCAGAGGAGCAAACGCGAGGCTGTCGCGCACACGAATCACTTCGACCCGAGCGGCCATTCCAGAAAGATTCTCACCAAGCTGATGAACACCGAGCACAACAAACGGCAGACGACGAGCAAGAGCAAGGCGTAAAAGGTTAGATCACCGAGTCGATTTTACTTCAATGCCCGTGCTCGATCGTCGACACAATCCGATTCAGTAATATTCATATTTTGTCAATCGCTTTTGTTCTCTCGTGAAAGTGACGTCATTTACCTTCATCCTTTATCTCGCAGCAAGATTCGAGCACATTCGTTCATGTGGGTACGTCACTCCGCGAAAACTATACTAATACTGGGTACTTTCCATTTGATGACGCAAGTGTTTACGTTTTATCGGTTATCCTTGTGACGTTCAAAGAGAGTTGACAATAGAAAGACACTTGTGTCGACTTGTATCGTCAAATGGAAAACACCCATTATGAAGTCAGCTGAATGTTATCATCAATACCTTGAAGTTGGATATTTTAAACGCGCAGTATGAATCTCAATCGTATTCTTGTGTGATAGCCTTCAGAGAACGATATAAAAGTTACAAATAATTTATAATTTTTTCCGATTAATTTCGCTAAATTAAAATCTGTAACTTTGTAGATTCTTAATCGTTCTTCCATATTTTATCAGTTTTTATATTTTATTGTATGTTTGGAAAGGTGGATAACAATGAAAAATCAGAAACGGTCGCGCTCATCTTTTATTTTTTACTACGTTCGATGGCTTGGCTTCCAAATAGCTTCGCTATTTGGTCGAATCAGATATCTCAAATTTCCAACATTTCCATTGCGAATTCTCGCGAAATGTAAGCGCACACCGTATATTGCGTCTTATTTCGCTATCGGCGCCGACTATCTTTGTGCGCGATGACTCACACGACGCCACAGTCCACACGCGCGTGTTTATTTATCTTTCTCCCGGTTGCGTAACGCGCAGTATATATATATTCCCATTTCGCGATATTCCGTGGCAGTATTCTTTGAAAATGTCCAAACGACGCTATTGTCTCCTCATTCTCATTGATTCAATTTTTGTTTCAGATTACGGACGTTCCTATTCTCGCGGCCGGCGTCTTCAAGGATCTCATCTCACAGGGTTTTCCCACCTAAGGCGACCGGAATAAAAATATATATATTCTTTTGTTTTTACTATCGAGAATGCATTTAGTCGTAGATTCTTACTCAACGTAAGATCGGCACGATAGTTCGTACCTCTCATCGCATCTTTTATTATGTCAAAAGCACGCGGCAATCACGTTATTTTTGTGAGTACAGAATAACGTATGTCGCACTTCGCCGCTTTGCGTGAATCTGGAATTCGCATGACATTCTTTTTTTTTCTTTTTTTCTTGACTAGGATAATATGGTGATACTATATTAATTTTTGCGTGTTCTATTATTAAATTCGTCGATGAGCTACAATCGATTGAATTTCTGCTGTACGATTATGAAAAATAAAATTTATGTTCTAATAATAACGATAAGTGAATCGTTAATTGAAGTCTCTTGTTCTAAACAATTATGATGCGATACCTTTTATTATATATGCGTGCGTTTTATTTGCATACATTACAATAATGAATAATCGTGTTAAAAGGAACAGAGAAAAATTTTGCTATCGGCTCCTTTTATCTCTAGCGATACATGTATTACGACATATTCCAAAAAAACATATGTGTAAAGAAAGCTAAATGATCGAATTAATTCGAAAATGCACGATGTTGATGTTCAATTAATACCAGTTTTCTCGCATATTGTGATCGATGATGTATATTATTATTATTGGTTCAGAATTGCCGTGATATATTCTTCAATTAGTTCTTCGCACGAGAAAATAATTATCTAGTATTGACATATAAAAATATTATGGTACGATTACGTCAAAAGAACTGTGAAATAAAGATAATTTCTAATTAATAAGCGTGTACTTTTGCAAATGCGTACTCTGGTACCTATATTTTTTCTTTATCTCTTATCCTTTTTACTTTACTGGCTTGATCCTATTCGTAGTCTACATGTATATACAGTGAATGCAAAAAGTATTCGTACAAGGAAATTTTTTATAAAAAAAGTCTTATTTGTAGAAAATAAATATTAATTAGAAATTTTATACACAATGAATACATTTTGTTCTAACATAAACAAACGAGCTTCGCATGTATTCCTGATTTTAGAAACTAAATTTCTCGTCTGTACGAATAATTTTTCAGATGATATATTTTCTATAATTAATATACATCTTTTTGGTATATATAATTTTAAGAAACACAGTCTATTTTATTCTTTATGAATAAATTGTTAATTACCCAGCAAGAAATGATCGTTAATTAAACATCGAATCGATGTCAAATTGGTGTTGAAATCGCATCAATATCGATTCGACATCAATTCGATGACTCATTTCTCGCTGAATAATATTTACTTTTTAAAAATAAAGTTTTGTAAAAAATATTTTCTCTGTACGAATACTTTTTGCACTCATTGTATATCTATTTCTGTATCATTTTGATACACGTGATATTTGATACTGAATTCAAACAGTTTCGTTTTTGTAATTATTCACGTATTGATAATATCTTTTTTATAATCCATCCGTAAATAATCAGATTTATTAGCCATATGTAAATAAGATTATAATAAAGAAAAGAATTTCTCTGCATCGACAAAGGAACAACATCGACAGGTAGTTCCGAAATCCAAATTACTTTTTTTGCTGTATATCGAACGCAAAAAAAGAATGAACAAAATAGCTTCGAATAAACGATATATCATTTATATCATTACAAGAAATACAATACTATACAACAATATATTGTAAAAATGTACGAATATAATTTATCGAAGAGATATTAAATAACACAATGATATTAAATTTTACGGAGGAAGGAGAGAGAAATATGAGACGCATAAACATGACGTGAAATAATTTATAGTTATGATTAGAAATGATTAGCCTATCTATACTGCATCGCGCATGATGAATCTTATAAATTTATGAGAGATTTATAAATTTATGATTTATAATGTGTTATAAAAGTTATATATTGTATAGATATACGTACAGATAGATATACGTATAGCATATCAGAGATAAATATATATGAGGATATATTTATTTCCGTTATATGTATACTTGCATAATTTTTAATTTATAACATGTAACACATTATAAAATCTAAATCATAAATTCATACAAATAGATATATAAAGAGCAGTGTAAACGTAAAGGAGATATAATTTATGCATTTCTACAGGAATATATAATTTTAAACGCAACAGCAAAAATACGTAATATAAATTTCGGGAGGATCCCGTTTGCCTACAGTTCTGATTGTACACACCACTCATATCAACTGGTGCCTAGTAATTTTCTACTGTTTTGCCAATGAAATTATTTTATTTTTAAATTGGCCAATCAGCGATACATGTGTGCAATATGCGATGTGTGCAATCGGAGCCCTCCCGCAATAATAAATATATATATATGTGTGTGTGTGTGTGTATAGGGATACATACACATATGTCTTTATTATTGCATTTGTGCAAAAAATGACGACGTACACTGAGAGAAAAGATATAGTATTGATAACAAAAAAAGAGAATTATTCATAAATGGCCGATTATCATTGCAAGGAAATCAGAAGTTTTCAATTCTTTCTATATTTTTTTAATAGTCAACTGTAAAAAACACGTTCCTTCTTAAAATATTGCATTATCTAATATAAGTATCAATAATATATGTATAGATAGCGTGGGTGAGCTATTCCGTCAGTTTCAACTTTAAAGTAATACGAAAATAGCAAACAATATCTCTTTACAGTGATGTGCTTATAATTACATTATATAATCATGATTGCTTCTTGAGAGAACACAAGTACAATCTTTAAATTATATCAACATCTGCTGTTTAAAAATAAATATTAGAGAAATGAACGAAAAAGATCTGCTCTACTTTATATCCAATAGCTTTTAAATGCTGCACAGTGATATATTTGACTGATTTATACCTATTTCCACCAATGTAGATTAATTAATCTCGGTTCAACTTACTCTTTTGTCTTTTTTTTAATCTTTAGAACTAGAAAAAGACGAAAAGTAAGTTGAACTAAGATTTAAGTTAATCTACATTGATAGAAATGGGTATTAGGCACACACACACAGCCAAAATTATTTTATATATAGTTTAAGTGGATCTAAATGTGCCGTTTTACTAATTCATTGTATTTTAAGCTGTAGAAAATACTTTTTTATGAAAAAATATAGTTCTTACAATTTTAAAATATATAATTCAGATTCGTATTTTGCGTCGCAATACCTCCGCTCGTAGAGCACGTAGAGAAAAAATTAAAACACTTTCATTATATATCCCGAGCGATTGCAATCGATTGAACACACTTAGAACTTGATTGGTTCAGCCCTTACTGAGATCTGATAATCTCGATCTGCTGCAACTCGCTGGCTCGCGTAAAGTAGCCACGGTATAGTGTCGCTGCGCGTAGCTTAGCGCCGAGACACTACCAGTGTCTCCAGATAATATCAGTTCCAATCATTATTTTGACATTTATTGACTCTAAAATAAAATTCGAATAATTGAAATTAGAAATAAACATATGAGGAGTCAAGAAATTCATATTTATTACTAAATACTTTAATAAACTTATATTGGTTATATCACGGAAAACCGCGCAGTAGTAAAATAAAAAAAAATTATTGAGAAATACAGAGAAGTTTAATTGTTAAACTTCTCTGTAAATATTAATTATAAAATAGAAAAATATTAATATCATCGAGTTTGTTAAAATTAGCCCAAGAAAATAACAAAAGATTTGTTCAAAACGCTTCAGTTTAAAGTTAAAATAGTTATAATCTTGGTGAATATAGTTAAAATGTATTTAACACGTACCCCTTTTATCACAATTCATAACTACTCACTTGAAACTATATCCTGAATGAAAAATGTTCACTCTTGAAAGGATGCTATGAAAACGCCGAGAAAAAATACGTCTAATTATCAAAACGATAGGTTTCGACTATTGGACTGGTCGCTAATTGTTTACACATGACGATGGACATTAAGGTGCTTTTATATAACTCGCAAATCGCAAAACGTAGTTTGTAGACGCAGAATGAAGATTTGCGTTTGTTTTTTCATTGCATGCAGTTGCTTTTCATCTGTGTGCGTCTTGTGTGTGGTGATCGTCATACTGACTAGGGATTGCTAAAACTCTCTGAAGTAGATTCTAAACTGTCTAAACATCGTCTGTACGATCCGGTGTATCGAGCGTGACTAACGAATAATTTAAAATTGTCAAAGGTCGAACGATTATAGTTCCATTCGACCTTGATAATTTTAAATTACTCGTTAGATGCGCTTGATACATCGGGTTATACAGACGATGTTTAGACAGTTTTCTTTCAACATGTTTACTAAAATTAAGCTGTGCATCGAATTTTAACATCATTTCAAAGCTTTATAACACGTTTATGATCACGTTGAGGTGAGTTGTTCGTTGTGCTTTCAGATAATTTTTTAATTGATCATAATTAATATTTTAAACCAGAATTCACTTAAGTTTTAGCAATTTGCGAGTGACTTAATTTTGACTGATACTTAAACTAATTTCGATGAAGGATATACGATTGATTTTCTGAGGACTCTAAAGAGAGTTGAAACGTTCAAAATTTTTCTCAATAAAAAAGACATCATACGGAGTAAAATTAATAATTTGTGCAATACCTTCCGCGCTAACTCTTATTTAGTCTTGAATTTTTTTGTTTTTTAAAAATTAAGAGTCCTTTCAAATTATATTATTTCTTATATATATTTTATTATTAAACTCCATCTTATGAAAAAAATTTCGCAGACATTCATTGATTTTTAGCCGCTAACTTTGATTTCTGGATGTGTTTTTAAAAAAATAAATTCAAATCGTTTTAAATATATTCTCTATTCAACATATACCTATATTCAATGTTACTGTCTTTCAGTCTTCTAATATGTAAGATGTTCTAGCGATCTTCCATGACAACTATTAGTAACAGACAACTAAGATTAATTTGAGATAAAAATTGCAATATCAAAATCAATAAATAAATTTAAATCGTTATAAATATCTTCTCAGCTCAATATTCGAAATTAATAATTTTGCACTAATCACTTAACAGTTATTAATTGTCACGACAAATTTAGAATAATTTTGTATATGAAAGTCCTGTTTTAAAAGAGATAGTACTTGAGATAAAACTGTACATACAGCAACAAATCATATAAGATTTATATATCTTATCTCGCTTAGTAACAAAATTAACAATTACGTACGTATGAAAAATTATATACATTGCACTCGAGTAAAATTTCGTTTTTTATTAAAAAAAAAAAAATATATCAGAACTATTTTAATATTAAATCCTTAAACGTATCTTCATTTTGAAATTAAAAAAATTTTTTTCTGTTCTTATATGTTAGATTCTACTCATTCGGTAGATCAAAATTTAAAAAATGTCTAATCATTTAAATAATAAATTATTTCTGTCGCTAATTGAATTTCTAAATTACAGTTGTTAAATAGTCCGGCTAAAATAAGCAAGTAATGCAATAATACTGCAATGAGGTGATAATACGCACAAATATCATTATGTACATGTTATCAGACTTGAGATAAATATGTTCTGCTTTAAAGAAGGTTATAGATAATACATGTGTATCAGCGTATGCATGCGTAAAAATGTTTGTAGATATAACAAACACCTAGTTTCTGAAAAATTCAGTTGACAACGGACTGACCAAAGAGAAACTGGAAACCATGCTACTGAAGCTACTTATCGCTGTGCTTTGCTTCGGCTTCGCCGTTTACGCAAATGCAAATGTGACTGCTCCAAGGGTCAAAACACCATTGGGAGGATTGAAAGGCTACTACAAGATCTCACAAAATGGTAGAAAATACGAGGCATATGAAGGAATCCCTTATGCATTACCACCTATTGGGAAATTACGATTTAAGGTACAAATTAATGATTGATATAATTAATATCTTTAAAGCTATATTTCTTAAAACGATAATTTTTACGTAAGAAAACGGAAGTAGATTTTTACAATAAATACCGAACGCTGTTCGGCAAAATTTGACCTTTCTTCCTACGGCGACGCCACAACCCGCATTTCTTAATAGATTCAAGATCGCTGAATCCAAATTCGTCAACGAAAGATGCCCATCACATCAAGTTTTTGAGATAAATCGAGTAATATGAGCCAAAAACTTAAAATATAGAAATTTAAAATGACAGATTCAAAATGGTGGACTAAAATGTGAAAAGTGCGACATTCGGTCCGACATATTAGATTCGCTATTTTGAATTTCTATATATTTTAAGTTTTTCAAATTCGGTATCAGTGACCTCTAGAAAACCTAAGATACTTTTTTGGTACAAATCTATCTACTTCCCAGGTTCAATCCGCTAATTTGGATCCACTATTTTACATTTCAGAAAACGTTTATAACTCGATAAAAAAAATCGCACAGTAAAAAATAAAAATTCGTTTTAAAGGTGAAGATTAGCTTTTTAGAGTGGCACTAATGAAATTGAAAAATAAAATTTCGTTTGGTCACAAAAAAATGATAAATATGGCAAAAAAATGCTGTTTTTTACTCATTACTCGATTTATCTAAAAAATTTGACGTAACGGACATCTTTTGCTGGCGAATTTGGATTTAGCGACTTTGAATCTATTAATGCCCGTTTCCACCAATGTAGATTAACTTTAATCTCGGTTCAACTTACTCTTCGTCTTTTTCTAGTTCTAAAGATTAGAAAAAAAGGAAGAATAAATTGAACCGAGATTAAAGTTAATTTGCATTGATAGAAATGGGCATAAGAAATACTACTCGCCGCAATTTTTTTGTTGGATTGTATATAATTTTTACACAGAAATAAAATTTTCATAAAACTTTCTAGCATAAAAATATTGGCAAAAAATTTAATTAAAAGTTTTAATTACTTCATTTTCCCTATGCAGCCTCCTCGACCAATACCGGCATGGATTGGTGAATTATCGGCTACAAAATTCGGTTCCGCGTGTATTCAATACGATCATGTGCCAGAACTTCCTCCGGAGAAAGTTGTGGGTGCCGAAGATTGTTTGTATTTAAACGTTTACGTGCCAGTACGGGAAAAAGAAGGAAATAAACTCCCATTGCCAGTATTATTTTGGATCCATGGCGGGGCGTTCCAATTTGGTAGCGGCATGTTTTATAGCGCCAAATATCTAATGGACTCCGATGTTATACTAGTCACTATTAATTATCGATTGGGACCAATGGGTATGTGATATATTTGCACTAATACTTATAAGATAAATACTTATAAAGAGTTAGTAGCTTGTTATTCAAAATAATATTTCCAATCAAAGTTTATCTGGTCAAATGTTTTAATACAGATAAGACTTTACTTAACTACAAATTTTAAAATTGTGCAAGCTTGTTTTGTACGTCTCACTTTTATCCCTGTTCTTGATTTCTTAAAAATAATGTTAAAAGAATATTAGGTTTCCTGAGCACGGAAGACGAAGTAGTTCCTGGCAACATGGGTTTAAAGGATCAAAGTATGGCACTTCGTTGGGTCTCACAAAACATCGAATGGTTCGGTGGCGATCCGAACAAAGTCACTTTGGTTGGATTGAGTGCTGGTGGTGCAAGCGTACATTATCATTACTTATCGCAAATGAGCGCTGGACTATTCCAAGGTATTTTATGAGAATATTAATGTAAATATTAATGCAAAGATTAAATCGTTTCGTTATACATTAAATTGCTACGTCGTAATTTTATATAATCTAGGTGGTATATCGTTCAGCGGTACAGCATTTGATTGTTGGACGCAAGCTGAGAACTCTAAAGAGAAGGCCAAGAAATTGAGCGCTTTAATGGGATGTCCTACAACTAGCTCCAGAGATATGATACGTTGCTTGAGACATCGTCCAGCTCGCGCGATGGTTCAGGCTACGAGTGAATTTATGGTGAGACTCACTCCTTTCTTTTATTGTCTTGAAACAAGAATACAATCTTCGGATATAGAAAGAAAAAATCTGATTGATTCTATGATTTTAGCCGTTCTTGTACAATCCCTTTACTCCTTATGGTCCGGTAGTTGAGAAATTTGGTGACGAAGCACCCTTTATCGACAGAACACCCGTTGAAATCATTAACAGTGGAGATGTCCAGGATATACCCTGGGTGACGGGAGTAACGAGCGAGGAAGGTCTCTATCCCGTAGCTGGTAAGATAACGCGCAGAAGAATAAGAAAACTCTTCTCTCGACACGTAGTTATTTATGACTATTAATTTATCGTAGAGTTTATCTCTGATGATGAAAGTCTGAAACAGTTGAACGACAATTGGGATATTCTTGGACCGAATTTTCTTGATTTTAATTACACCATTCCCAAGGAGAAACGTGTCGAGATTGCTCGTCTCATTAAGGAACATTATTTTGGTACAAAATCGATAGACCGACAAAGTGTGAAAGAACTGATACAAATGGCGAGTGATCGCTTTTTCGTAGTCGATGGCGAAAAGGCTGCGCGAATGCAAGCCAAAGTAAATCAGAATCCAGTCTGGTTTCATTATTTTAATTACAGAGGAGAACAAAGTTTAAGCGATGCTTTTAGCGGTACCACTACAAATTATGGTAAGTTTATAAAATATTAATACTCAATATAGACACACATATATACTAAGAGTAAAGAGTTTAATTAATTTACAATTTATTTATTCATCTTTTAGGAGTCTCACACGGCGATGATTCATTCTACGTAGTAGATACTAAATGGCTTAATCCAACAACAACACAAAAGGACCGTGATATGCAGAAATACTTAATCGACTTTTGGGTATTGTTCGCTACAGAAGGGTAAGCACAAACATATATATGTATTATAGCACAAGTATATGTACATATATATTACATATAATATTGAAAGTCACACAATGCAAAAATCTAATTCTCCGAATTTTTTCAGAATTCCGAAAGTAGCCAATGTGGAATGGTTAAAATTAGATCCTTCAAAACAAGAACTTCACTATTTGAATATAGCAGGTCCTGATAAAATTAACATGGACAGCAATGCTAATCTTGGAGAAAAAAAATTTTGGAATTCGATTGATTTCAATGAAAATATATTAAATCAAACAGCTGGAATCAATAAAGATGAGCTTTAAGAAGTATTGCAATAAAAGACAAACGTGCATCTTACCTAATTAAAGTGAATTTAAATATTTGTTTTAATTTAACATTAATCAGTTTTATATATAAATTTATGTTAAGTTCTTATATAAATTTAGAAATATATTTTTCTTTATTGCTAACTTGAAGAAATGTGAACAACTATAATTTTTTGTACAAATAATAAAAAGGGCTAAAACTTCTTATACCTTATTCTGTTTAATTTGATGTTTATCTCTTATTGATATGCAGGGAATGGAAAGTTACTTTTTAAAAGTAACAAGTTACAGTTACTCGTTACCGAGTAGGAAAAGTAACAAGTTACCGTTACTAGTTACCGATTTTTAAAAGTAACTCGTTACAGTTACCGTTATTTGAGAAAGTAACTTTTCGTTACTTTTCCG